>NC_056728.1:398938025-399238025 GCF_019279795.1 Protopterus annectens
TTGTGACAACGACTGGACTTCATGATAGCAACAGCTGTAACTTGTGACAATGACTGGACTTCATGATAGCAACAGCTGTAACTTGTGACAATGACTGGATTTTATGATAGCAACAGCTGTAGCTTGTGATAATGACTGGACTTCATGATAGCAACATCTGTAGCTTGTGACAAGGATTGGATTCATTTTTGACAAAGGATGTGGAGTGCCATTTGTTGATGGTTATATATGGGTATCAATGTTGCTCGCTGCAGCCCAAAAAACATCTGACCACAGAAAGGTGATTTTTTTTTTAATATAATCCCTTTATGGGCATGTGTGCAGTGTCTTTATTTTTTTGATCAGATCAGGGCCGGTGTTAACATTTTGGGGGCCCCCAGCAAATGCCATGTTGGGGGGCCCCTAGGCACTTCCAGTATAAGTATCATTTTGTCAGTGCCATCCCTCCTAAGAAACCTTTTAGTTTGTGCTGCAAACTTTTAGGAGTAGTACATACAGACAGACCTGTAGCTACAAGTTCTTACATTATAACAGGCCTATACACCAGACTATGTTGATCTGTCTAACAAAGGGACACTTACAGTTACTGGCATTTAGTTGCAACAATGATACATTGCAATAACTCTATGTACAGGTCTGGAATTAAATGAACTGATGACTAGGCCTACCATTTCAACACCCTCCTCACCCCCCAGTCCTCTCCTCTGATCCCCCCACCTCGTTTTTGGGCTCCCCATGCCATGCACATTACTTTTTTCTTCCTTTTCTCACATTTTGCCTTATTCTTAGCTTTTTCAAGAAACCATAATTTTTTATATGCTCTGAAGTGTATTTTAAAGTTTTTTTTTCTTTTTACACAACCTTTTCATCCAATAATGGCTTGAACAGAAATTATGATTAAGGAAAGAAATTCACTGTTGCTGTTCAACTTTAGTTTTCCATGCATCCTTTCAACACTCTTTCCTGAACAACACAGCACAGTAATAATCATTTAGGAAATAACTCAAATAAGCAGGGGCTCAGGAAGCCGTAGGGTTACAGGTGGCCGGGGATGCATTTTAGAGCATATTTTCAGCATTTTACTCCAATAGTATCCTAAAGAAAAATCATGAAAAATAAAAGAATTTCAGTCTTATTTTTTCTTTAAATTGCCTTAGTCGTATATTTCAAGTGACTGCTGATATACATATACATAGCATACTTCCTCACCTGTAACCCTCAAAGTCAGCCCCATGTGTATGTGCCTGATGTGTGATTGTGAGAATGATTTCTGTAATATATTCTAATTTGTTGGTCCTAGACAGTACACCATCCCTACACAAGCTATAATAACCTTCGTTTTACACCTCTGAGGTCTGTGAGAAAAGTAAATAAACAATGACCACACTGTTCCCAGCTCAAACACAAGCTGTAATGACTTCATGCACATACCTCTAAGGTTTGACTGTGATGAAAATTATAGTTGTAATAACCACACAATCCCCAGCCCCCCATAACCTACAGCAGCTTTTTGTACCCACACATTTGAGCAGGGCTGGATTTAGAATGGGTGTGGTTGAAACCAAAGGCAATTTGTCCACTACTGTTTTCCATTTTCATAAATGACCTTCACCTCTCTATTCCACAGTCTACCTGTATTCAATATGCTGATGACTCCACTATCATTTGCTCTGCCTCATCACAAACTGATCTTCATTCTCACACACAAAAAGCCTTCTCTACTATTGAAAAATGGTTCTCTAACCACTGTCTTCTCCTTAACCCTAAAAAAAACAAACTACTGCTCTTTACCCCATCTCATCTATCTCCCCCTCTCCATTTCACACTTACATCTGACGATGGCACCGTTATCTCTCCAGACCCCACCACCAAACTCCTTGGAATTACTATTGACAATCAACTAAAGTTGACACTCACATAAATTCTACAATTAAATCTACTAACAAAAAACTTGGATCCCTTTATCGCATTAAACCTTTCCTGACACCAGTAGCCAGAGCCACAATAGCTAGAACCCATTTAATCTCTACCCTGTTATATGCTTCCCCCATATATACCAATCTTTCTAAAAATAATCTTAACAATCTTACTAGATCATACAATAATATTGTTAGATTTGCTACCAACTCTCCTTACAGGAGCCACCATTGTCAGAATCTAAAACAGCTAGGATGGCTTGAATTACCGCTACTACTACAATTTAACCAACTTATAATCGCCCACAAAGCCCTACACCAACCCAATAACACCCCAATTCTCTCTACCTTTATAAGACCTTATAATAATTTGAAGAATCTGCGCTCTGCCAACAAAATGTTAATACACACTTCCTTCTCTAATAACTTAGCAGGTGATTCCTTATTCTCAAACTCAGTTGGTAAAATATGGAATCAATTACCAACTGACCTCACTACTCTTACCTCTCTCCCACTATTTAAAACTAACCTAAAACTTTTCCTCTCCAATCACTGGTTATGCTCTTGTAACAACCCTGACTAACCATCTGTTTTTTCTCTAACCACCTGTCACCAATCAAAATATAATTCTCTACCATAAATCTCTACTTCTAACCATTCCTTATAACTAACCCCCCTCCTTATTCTTTGCACTCTCCTCCCTGAGTATTACCTCTTATCTGTAACTCTATTAGCCATTTTTTTTCTGTCTTATTCTAATTTTTGGTAACTGCAGAGGTATTACGCCATATTAATATTATTGCCAAACTTTTTCCTTTCAATGTTCAAAATGTTGTTTTAAAATGTCTATTCTATAAATGTAAAATCTAAATGTTATTGAATGTTTTAGTATGTCTCTATGATGCTGTGTAACTGGAGCTTTTCTCCCTGGGCCTCCACTGAAAATGGACATGTATCCAGTTGGACTAGCCTGGTAAACAAATGTAAAATAAAATAAATAAATAAAAATTATTAGCTTTACCCTAAAATGGTCATATCTCAGCACCGTTTAGGTTAAACAGCTCAATCAGAAAATTGATATATTTTTCCTCCTGATTTTTCTTCAACCAGCAATAGCTTTTGTGGGGGTCCCCACAGAGTCAAGGATGATTAAGGGAGCCCCCAGTATTCATTTATACAGTCTGGTGAGTAGGGGCCACCAGACTATAAGAAGATCTAAGTGTCTGAATGTTCTGTGATATATTTTATGACTTACTTTTGAAATATAATTACTTGGTAAGTACATTTTTTATTGATACCCAGAAGAATAATATATGTGCCCTGGCATTATTGGGTTCGTGCACTTATAAAAATCAGTGACATTTTTTACATACACACATAGACACACACAAGCATAGGCCATGGTGGTACTAGTTTTCTACTTATTTCAGCAAATAGCAATACATTGTGCAACACTGGTACTGCCACACCAGATCAGTAACTGCTGTTTAGCAGTCATCAAACAGCAGCAGGGGTAAGTCACTTATTTCCCTCATTGAGGAGTAATGCATACCTATCACTGGCCCTGATTTCACAGACCTTCCTTGATTTTGTTCATATTTATGCTTTCTCCTTCGTAAAAAGTTTGATTTGCTGGTAAACACTTCAGGATTACAAACAGTCAATTAATCCAGACATCTGAGTTTTACAATTATTGTCCAAAAATACATGTTGATGCAAAAGGTGTTATTCTATTAACTTTTTAATCAAATTAGAGTAATATGTAAAATGCAGTCCTGATTCTGAGCCTTTATTATATTATTTTGGGATTGCACTGAAGTCTTAAACAAAGAAATTGAGTGTTATAGTATCTGGTGTATTTATAAAACTCCAGGAAAGAGAAAATCATCCTTGATGATCGGAAGTATCAGCTCTTCTTAAAATCCAAAATTTGCACCGAGATAAGTCACTCTGCTTACCTTGCTCATATTCATTATCAGCTTCATCCTAACAGGGTCATATCCCAGCCCTGCCCAGGTTAAAGAGCATAATTAGTAAATTAATACATTTGTTCCCCAAACAGCAGCAGTTTTTGTAGGGCCCCCACACAGTCAAGGATGATTAAAGGGGGCCCATGCAATCACAGGTATAGCAGGGACCTGAAGCTGGCTATGTAGTTAGTTTTAGTGGAGAAAATGTCCAATAGCAGGGGTTAACTAAGCCAGGGGCACTATGTCAGTGGTAAAATATTTAATGGAATTCTGATGCCTGTTAGTTGACAAAACGCTGTTAACACAACCAGAAATAGCTTTGAATTTTAAAGGGGATATAAATAAGAGTTATTACCTATGTGGTTTATTACGTATACAAGAATGCTGTACTAGCTTTTGTTGGTTTGACAGACATGTTACAAAACATCGGGATAAGATAACTTGCTGTGGTTGGGGGCCCCCAGCGACCGCAGGGTTTGCTGGTGCCTAAAGCTGGCTATGGATCAGATTAAAGGTTAGAATGGGATTATAGAACAGATATGAAACTAGGAAGAAAGCAGAAGGTAGACAATAAGGTGAGCAAATAAGGAATGAGGTGGGATAAGAGAATACCTCTCAACTTCTTAGTTCGATAATCTTGGAGAATTTCAACAACAGTTGCAATGATTTGATGACTTCAATTGTCAATGTGTCAGAAAATTACACTTTTAGGATGAACGCATCAAACAGTGGGAGCCAATCTATTTTATGTTTGTTAAATATCTGGAAAGTTGAGAAGTATGAGTGGGAGTATTGTGTGTGTGTGTGTGTGTGTGTGTGTGTGTGTGTGTGTGTGTGTGTGTGTGTGTGTGTGTGTGTGTGTGTGTGTGTGTCAGGTACCCTTTTGTTCTTTTTTTTTTTTTTGATAAGGGAAAGTTGGGGAAGGAGGGGGTTAGTTAGGTAGCAGGGAAAGACAGACATGAGTGACAGGGTGTGAGGTAACACAATGTAGGAGGGGAAACAAAATAGTATAGCGAAGGAGACAAATAAAGGAAAAACATTGATGAGGGGATGACTGTACAACATACATTAATTGGCTGTTGTACTATCACATGACTTATTTATTCCACTTTTATGTTTTCTCCTATTTATTCCACTTTTATGTTTTCTTGATTTTTTTCAACTCTGTCATGATGAAATGTCATTTATTGTTGAGACAAAAGTACTATATTATATTTAATGTCTGAAGATGAAGTATTCTGTGTGACAGCATTCAGTTTCAGTTTTACATTGTCGGGAACATGGATATAGATTTTCAGATTTGTACTCACACAGCAACTCCACTGCTGCTGCCACCCTGCATACACACATGTCATATCCCTTGCAATTCCTAATGACCTTTTATAGACATCTGGCCATTAAGTCAACTTATGAACCGTTCCAGCTTAAATGTGAGTTCCATTATGTAGTTCACAGCATTTATCTGAATATACTAAATACTTGAAAATATTCAGTTCTAGGGACACATAAATAATGGCTTTAGTTTGTAAATAAACATCAAAGTAAGCAGCAAATTTGAAGTATTTGATATTTGCTTCAGTGATAAACCATAATATGAACATTTGCAGTCTGTTGAATTCTAGCAAATACAGACAACATCCCAGGCTGCCTTCTACATGAACTACAGAATGAACTGGCATCCCACCTAAGTACCATGTTCAGTCATAGCCTCACCTCAGGCTTTGGGCCCATTGAATGGTGCACCTCAACAGTTATCCCACTCCACAAAGGGGGGGGGCACAACAGACCACGGGAACTACCGCCACATTAGCCTGACGAGCCTCGTCTGCAAGGCCATGGAACGTATCATCATGGAACTCATAAACAAAGACATTGGAGATCTCCAAACCCTGCACCCCCACACAGTTTAGGTTTGTAAAAGGCAAATTATGTCTCCTAAACCTGATAGACTTCTTTGAAGCAGTCACCAAAGCCATAGGTGAGAGTAAGGTGGTTACCACAGTCTATCTAGATCTCGCCAAGGCATTCGACACCATCCCCCACTTTGGTTGCAGAATCAATATAAAAGGACACTATAATTGTTACACAATGAATGTTGTGTATTTGGCCTTATGTCAACAGTGCAAAGCTTTTTACGTAGGAAAAACCAATAGGTATTTTAGGAGAGAACATCTTTTGGATATACAACATCAAAAAGACATGTTATGGATAATGTTCATCATAAATTCAAATTTTGTGTCATTAGTCAAATACAATATGATCAGCAAGGAAAATTACAAAATACCATTTAGATATGGAAGAATTAAGATGGCAACTTCAATTGAATTCATATAATTGTCCAGGATTGAATGAATATTTTACGATTATGCCATTATTAAGCATTAATAAAATAAATGGTATGTAGTAAATATATGAGGGTTTATTAGAATAAATTATTATTGACATGTGTTAATTACATGTCTTGAAGTCATATGGTTATATGTACATAAGACATTACAACAACACTTATTATTGTTAGTATTGTATATGACCATAGTATGTGTAAATATTTATGTATATATGGTATATCAACTTTACAATATTTACAATATTTATAATATTTATAATATTTATAATAAAGTTATTAAATATACTACTGATCAGCAATTGATAGTTATATAATTGGTTATATTTAGTTAATTATAGTCTTCAAATATATAGTATAGTAACATTATGATTGGTTATTCATTAATATGTTATAATTTAATTATATTTACAAGATACACGATTATCATATATAGGTTATGAGCTGCTATATATATATACATACATTTTTGTAATGTTTTTAGGTTATAGTTTTTAAATGTAAATAGTTTTATACACATTGGATGTATGGAATTGATGTTAATTAATCAATTTAGAAAATGTAAAACAGTATAAAATTGTGGTGGATGAACTCTTGAATGTATTCTGATGAAGTTGCATTTTAGTGAAGGTTTGTCTGGTTTAGCTGTACTGTCTCCCCATCCCCACTCTGGAATTATAGATAAACTCACTAAACTAGGTATAAATCCCTATGTCACAAGATGGGTTGCCAACTGGCTTACTGAAAGAACCCACGCTGTGAAAGTATCAGACTCCAAATCAGACTTCAGACCAGTGACAAGTGGATTACCACAGGGTTCAGTCCTGGGTCCTGTCCTGTTTGGTATCTACTTCTCTGAAGTACAGGCTAACACAGAAGGTCTTTGGCTAACTAAATTCACAGATGACTGCAAACTAGGAGCCATAATTGAAACTCCTAACGATGTGGACATCCTACAAAAGGTCCTCACTGAGACAGATGCCTGGTGTCAAAGACATGGTCTCAAGCTCAATGCCAAAAAGTGCATTGTCATCCCCTTTGGTAAAAATTCTGTACCCATGAACTGCCGCATAGGTGGTAGTCTACTTAACACCAAAAGTGTGATAAGAGACCTTGGGACACAGGTGGACAGTAGTCTCTCCTTTGATAATCACATCGCCAAAGTGGTCAGGAAATCCTTCTACATGGCACACCTCATCACAAAACGTTTCTCATCCAGAAAAAAAGAGGTCATTGTTCCCCTCTACTCATCACTCATTAGACCCCTTATAGAGTACAACACCCCTTTTGGTATGTACCTCACAAGACATCTACAACAACTGGAAAGGCTGCAAAAATACCTCAAAAAGAGGATTACTGGCCTCAAACAGATGTCTTATGCAGACCGTCTCAAAAAACTCCAGCTTTACTCCATCGCATATCGCCTACTCAGAGGTGATCTCTGCCTAACACACAAAGCTATGTCAAACCCAGAGCTGTTGGACATGCTCCACTTAAAGAAATCCCAATCCCTCCGAGCTACACGCTCTAGGGCCTAAACCTTGTCACCACAATAAACAGAACATGCTGGAGGGATAGATTCCTGTCCCAGAGACTTCCCATACTCTGGAACAGACTACCTATCTATGTCAAACAGAGCTCCTCATTAGCACTCTTCAAGAAAAATCTTGATGACTGGATGGGTAATAGGAAATTCACCCCGGGGATCACTTCTGTGGTTCTGCTTGACAGGGGCACAAGAAAATAATTTTCTTCGGTGGCGAAAGCCAGAGTACATTTTTGGCTAGGCTTGTATAGGCCCTAGGGCCAATAGCCTAGTACCTACCTATGAACCTAAGGGTACAGTACACTGTCAAAATGTAAAATATTTAGGTTTGTGGTGAATTTACAGGGCCCAACATGCTGATTCTGAGAACAGTGAAACTATGTATAGCTGGTCAGGGAAACATATACAATCTCACAGACTGAGGCATCTCAGATTATTTCCCCTATAACAAGGTATAGGAATCTCATAGTTAGTATGTATAGGTAGCGGGTGTGTGGGGTGCAGGAGGTAATGATCCTCCCCTTGAAAAAATGCTTCAGTAGCTGTACAAGTTTCAAGATTCAGTGTTGCAATTTGCTACTTGGGTTTTAATTTTCAAAGGTGCTCAACTCACAGTTACAGGTCTTGCACTTCTGACAATGTGGAAATATATTCTTAAAGCCAAATCATACCGCAGTATTAATGATCTCACTTTAATTGCCAGTACAAGTAGTATTGCGACATTTGGCAAAGATTATATGAAAGTTTAATTAAAAAATAAATGGCTAAATTAGAAATAACAATTCAAAATATAACAACGAAACAGTAAAACAAATGGCACCATCACTGAAGATCTGTGAGCAGGGGCAGGCAATGTAAACTTTGACCAATGTGTTATCTACCAAAGTCAGACAAGCACATTTTATAACCCATATAATTGTAAATGTTAGATCAAATCACTTTGGGGCAGTCACTGTATAAATTTATGCTTCACTGATGTGACCATTACTGAATAAAACAGTGCTATCTGTGAGGAGTCTGCATGTCCTCCCCACGTTCACGTGGGTTTCCTCCAGGTGCACCGGTTTCCTCCCACATTCCAAAGACATGCAGTAAGTGGATTTAACACTCTAAACTGGCCACAGGTGTGTGTGCTCGCATGTGGTAGAACAGCTGCAGCAGGGCTAGTCACCCAGCGCTGTAAAATTGGCTCTAGATGATTGTCACTGTTGACGTGACACCCTGAACCCCATGTGTAAAAATGGGAAAAAGGGCTTCTGGATGGATGGATCTCCAGCCTTGAAACATGCCACCTGAAACAACAGGAAAAGATACAATAACCCCCTTTCTAGAAAAATCACAACACTAGAAAACTTGAAATATTCAGAAAGACTTCAGGAATTCTCATTAAATTCTGTTTCTTAAGTGTGATATGTGCAAGGCTTGAAAGAAAATGTCTCATCCAATGTAATTGAGAATCTGTGCCTGGAAAGCATTGCTGGGACAGTTGATACTAGACTGGCCTAGTACCTGAAATATAAAAATCAGCTGCAGAAAAAAGTGACAAGATACATAAACAAGAGGTATAAAATTACTTTAAAAAAGATACTAAAGTTCTGATAAAGACTGCAGAACTGCTGCAATACGAAAGACCTCACCTTTAATGCCAGTAAGTACAGGATCGTGACACTTGGCAAAGGACAGAAAATTATGATTAGTAAATAAATGGTCATCGCATAACATGATCACAATTAAAGATCTAGAGACAACACTAAAAAAGACATCATAATTTAAGACCTTGGTGGAATGGTAAGGAGTGTACACTTTGGCCAGGGTGTGTATATACAGAAGTATATTTTATAACCCATCTAACTGCAAACAGCATGTGTATTCACTCAAAAATTATCACTATACCACTTTATATTTACAGATCTAACTCATTACTGAATTCAATATAACATTTTGTCTCCTTTGAAAAAAGTCATCTGAAACAGCCTAAAAAGCTATATTTCCATTCTAGAAAAATCAAGGGTTGGAAAACTCAAAACACTTAGGAAGGTTTCCGGAATTGTCATTAGATTCTGTTTTATAGGTGACCTCTTCCTGGTGTTTAAAAAAAATCTAAAACAGCTGTATTTAAAGCTTTTATGCCTGTTAAGCACTGGTGGGGAACTAGAACTAGACTGGATATCCGGTTATTGAAAATGAAATTCAATAAAAAAATAAATACACTATGCTTTCGATAATTATAGAACAGGTTTCCCTTTCCACTTAGAGAAAATCAGTTATTAGCTAATTTCAAAAATGAATATTGCTGAATATAGTAATTGTTACAACAATGTATTACTTGCAAATTACTTGAGTATCAAGGCTTGCATTTGCATCTTACCTTGCAGGAATGGATAAAAAAGTATATAAAATGATTAAACTGCCTCTTCATAACTTGAATGCAAACACTTTGCAAACAAATGTGCCTTTTGGGTGAACAAAATTAAATTAAATGAAAAAAAAATCAGACATTTAGTCATGGCACACACTGAAAGAACATTTTCAGTGGGATCTGATAACTCAGTCATTGCTCCTCTGAAGAAGTTGAGACTCTACCTTTCTGTAGGTGTTTTGCCACTCTTATTCTATTATTATTTCAGTAAACTCAAACACAAGTCAAACTTCACAGAAAGTTGCCAACATGAAATAAAAATACTGTTTATTTTAAGATAAGGAACATAAAACTTATTTAGAAAGCAAGCTTAGCACTTTCACCCACTTCTTTCATAAAGGAGACTTCTTCAGTCTTGTGTTCCTTACACAAGAGCCATGCTTTTCTTAATCACTCTAATTTCATAATTTAAGCTAAAAGAAGAGATTGTGAAACTAAAACCAGAACAGAAAAATAAGTTCACAATCTTAAAATTCTGAAAGTTACTGGCAGTAGAGAATAACCGTTTGTTTCATAAGCTGCTACTTAATTTAGTACATCTCAAGCACGACTGCTGTGGCTGGCTGCAAATCACTTCAGACAACACCCAATGAAAGAATCAGGTGATCAGAAGGATTTTTTCACAAAAGCTATACCAGAGGGTGTTAACTGCTCTTTACTCTTATTTACCACCTACTTATACTAAATTAACAGTTGGGGTAAAACAGAATGCAAGCAATTACAAGCCTATTTAGCTGCAACTTTTAGAGTGCACTCTCAGGTTGTGTTATTTTAAAGCAATGTTTAACATAACAATGGCTTTTCTTCAGGGTCCTAGTGTTACCCTGTTTGCAGAGAAAGTGTACTGAACTCAATACAGTGCACATGCCTCCCAATGTCCCTGATCAGGAAGAGCTAACAGAGTCTACAAGAATTTCAAAAGGCACGTGGGCCAAAACGTTTCAGATGATGTTCCACAAGGGTACTCTGTTAACATAAAGTAAGGCAACCAGAAAAAAAACATAATAACCTGCTAAAAAATGTTTGATAAGCAAGTGTCATACTGTTAGCTAAGAGACAATGATCTACATGATGTTCATAAGGCTACCACAGATGTAAAGATCTCTGTCCCCAGTATACTAGCCACAAGTCTATTGTATAACCTTGCTAGCAATAAAAGAAATATTAATGACCGTGACCATTTCAAATGGAAAACTACCTGCCAGTGTCATACCTCTGGAGAAATGTTGGACTATACTGCTGATTACAGCCTGTTCCAACAAAAATGATGACTACACAATATCACATTCTAAAGAAATGACAGAGCAGATCTTAAACTAAAAATCAATCAGCACTACATACTGGTGGCAACACTGGTACTGCAGTGTCTTCAGTGGGAGACACATGTGAAAGACCTAACCAGATTATGTACCAAACTCAGCGGGGCTACAAAGATGTTATCCTTAGTACCTGAGAAGATTGCCAAATGACCGAGCCAGGGCTGAGAGAAAAGATATACTCCTGAGAAAAGAAAAGAGTACAAATGCCACTAAAGTGTATAGGGCCATAGGCATATACTAGGCTAACAATCACCAGGGTCTTTATAAGCCTAGCCAGGCAATCCAACTCACTTGTGTCCCTATGTATAATGGGCACTATTAAGAGGGGTTATGTTACTTAGGAAGTTTCTAGAGGTTATGTGTGTGGGGGGTATGTTAGTATGGGCATTACTGTCTGCCTCTATCAGATATATGGGGTCCAGACCTGAGGTGAATTTCCAATTTCCCATCTATTGGTCAAGGGTATGCTTAAATAGGGTTAGAGATGGACTCTGCTTCACATGGATGGGTAGCCTGTTCCAAAGCATGAGGATCCTCTGATACACATATCTGTTTTGCCAACATATCTTATTTATGTCACAAGCAAAATTTAAATCCTTGGATGTAGTGGTTCTAATGCTGCTCATTTTGCAGATGTGCAAAGGGTTCATCTGAGATGGATCAGAGTATGTCTTGTATGCCAGGCACAGATCACCTCCCAGAAACCTGAAGGAGACAGAGTATAGAAACAGGGCTTTAACGCAATCTGTATAGGACAATGTGTTTATACTCTGGATTCTCCAGCTAAAGAACCTTTGTGTGTGTTCCAGCTGTTGCATATGTCTGGTCAGGTACATGCCAAAGAGGGGCATTATACACAATGATGGGTCTAATAAGGGCCTAATAAAGTGGCATTATGACATCCTTGGACCTGGATGCCATGTCCTCACTTTTAAGCTGGGTGACATAGAATAATTTTCTTACTACATTGGTCACAGATTGGTCAAAGGCCAGATTGCTATCTACATACTTATTTATTTAACATTTGTTTACTGGGAAAGTCTGACTGGGACAGAGCCCATTTTCAGCGGAGGCCTGGGGAGAAATGCTCCAGATGCATGTCTTTGGAACGTGGGAGGAAATTGGAGCACCTGTAGGAAACCTACTCGAATGCAGGGAGGACATGCAGACTCCACACAGAAGGCACCCCAGCCAAGAATCAAACTGGAGGACCTCTCACTGTAAGGTGACAACACTAACCGCTGCACTACTACACCATCCAAAGGCATTCGAAAGATCTCCACTTTTTCCATGCGTGCTTAAGGATCAGGAACAAAGACAAGGCAAATGATCAGCAAGGCAATCTGATGACCGAACTATCTGCTAGAGTAACGGAAATGATGAGGAGACTGTCAACACTTGAAGCGAATATCTATACTCACACCTAAAAGCTACCAATACCCAGCCGAAATACCACACTTACAACTGGAACACAGCCATCTGGTGCCAGCCTGTAAAAATGATTGAAACACTACATCTCTCAGGTGTATATTGTTCTGGTAAAACACAAGCAACTTGCTGAGTTTCTTGGGAGTGAAGTTTGTTATTCCACAGAAGGTAAACTGGTAGCCAGAAGAAGTGCAAAAGTCAGACCATACAATGGTAACTTCTGACTGAATGAACGTATAGGAACGAAAGAGATATGGAAAGACTGAATTAATCCTTCTTGAAATTTAGTAACTGGTCAAACGAAAGAGAAAATAAGTCCATGCAAATCAAAGGCACACAATGACTAACCTTAATTAATGACAGCTATTTCAGGATGGCTGTGGCATTACCAGCTGGAAAGTGGACATAATCTCCATTTATCTGTTATGACTGAGGAGGAAGGCTTGGAATCACCACTTTGTTTTTTTTTAAAGAGGTCAGCCCTTTTTAACTTTAAACAAGTCGTACCTGTCTTTTAAGAGCCTTACTTAGGCTCTTGGGAGGGGAAGATAACAAACATGAAGACCTCACTGAAGATAGGTGACATATAGCAACAACTGCATACCTCTATGGAACTTCACATGTTTCCCCATGTTTCAACTGCCAAAAGCTTCAACTGAACCAAAAATGGTTGCAGCTTCAACAGATCAAAGACCTTAAAAGTATTTTTTTCCAAGGATCAAGGCCTTCTGTACTCTTGTGTGTATGCTTGCATGCGCATTTGGTTAACGATCACAATGGCCTTTTAAGCCTAGCCATGCATCCCAAATCTCTGACAAGTTCTGGTACCCTTGATAAATGTAAGCATGGACCTGGGAGATGAAACATTTACAAGCTAGGGTCCGGGAGAGGAACCATTTACAGGTTGCCTGTGTCCATTACAGACACAGGTGCCAAACCAGGGACGAATTTCCTGGGCAGACTTTATCCGTCCAGTTCCTCCATCTTTCCTTGCATTTAGTAACAACCGTGTAGAAATGAAAAGCATTCGTTGAGCCAATGCTGAAGTGCAAATAGGAAGTGCAGCAGTGGTCTCTGTGTAAAACACTATTCAGCAATTTAAAATGCATGATATAAAACCTTGTCCGAATAACATCTGACAAACTGCATGGTAATGCCTCAAGGGAACAAAGATGGGTACACGCTTTCAGAATATATGTATGAAAACAGAATGCAGAGGGCACAAATGAGATGTGGAACCATTTAATAGAAAGGGTGGCGGATGGATGAATGCAAGAGGACTGCTAAAGAAGGGGAAGGGGACTGCATTGCTCACTTTCTAAATAGGGTTACCACCTGTCCCACTTTGTGAGGGACAGTCCCTCTTTGGGCAGTTATTTCTAAAGCAGCTTTATTTTACAATTAATTCCATTTCCAGCTCTTGTTAAAGTTGCAAGTACTTTTACTAAAACTGAGGATGATAATGCATGACTTGATTTCTAAGTTTCACTGTATTTAGTTTTTCTCTGTAACCACAGCAAAGTGATATACGGTGGGTATTTGCCAATGACATATACAAATGCAAAATATTCTGGGTAAATATTTTTTTTTTTTAGAAAAGCAGCTTCTTAAACTGTGGTGTCACCATTACAGCATTACTTAATAATTGCCAGTGTAAGGAGTTTCATTGGCAACACCTAAATGCCAATTTATCTAAAAAGTGAAATAACTTGTCCTCATGCGATTAGCATGGAAATGCAATAACCTCTTCATTAACATAAACACATATGACCCCAGATCCCTGATAACCACGTCAACACTTAGGGGTGTCTTATTGATGGAGTAATTCATTAGCTTGGGTGGCACTATAATGCATTTCTTGGCAATGAGTTTTAGACATGACCTTGGCACCAGTCGTGTCTGTGTTAAACCTTCTTATGAGATGTTTGTGTCATGGGGGAATCTATGATAGCTCCCAGTTTGCAGTAATTTGTGAACATGGTCAGCCAAAGGTGTTTGACATTAGCCTTTACCTCTGAGAAGTAGATGCCAAATAAGTAGTGATTCCAACACAGAGTACTGAGGCACCCTGCTGATGACCGGTCTCTTAGTGGAGGTGGTATCACCAATCCTGACTTTCTGGGGTCTTCTCTATGAGCCAACTGGCAATCCAGTGAGTTATGTAGGGGTGTATGCCCATTCAGTGAGTTTATCAACTATAACCAAGTGGGGTATTGTACTGAATGCCTTAGCCAGGTCCAGGTAGGGGGTATGCACCATTTTCCCCTCATCCATTACCTTGGAGACCTTCTCAAAGAAGTTCATCAGGGGTAGTAGGCATGACCTTCCCTTGACAAAGCCAAACTGGATTGGGTCCAGTGTCTGAAGGTTGCCTGTGTCTTTGTTATTCACTTGTATGATAATTCATTCCATGGTTTTACATATTAAACCAATCAGACTAATAGGTCTGTAGTTTCTGGGGTCAGTTGATGGCCCAACCTTATGAAGTGGGATAACCACTGCAGTCCTCCATTCTCATGGTACAATAACTGTTTTGAGGCTACAGTTGAAAAGTGACTCAAGTGGCCCTGATAAGTCATGTTTCAAGCTATATAGGAGGCATCCCGGCATGTTCTCGCAGCCCACAGAGGCTGTGTTTTTGGCCTTAGCTAGCTCTGCCAGGAAATGTTCCCTGTAATAGTTGGGGTAGTTTGCTAGCAGATATTTCATGGGGAGAGGCAGGGGAAAGTGTGTGTGTGTGTGTGTGTGGGGGGCTGAATTTGTTAGCCAGCAAATTGACTATGTCATGCTGCTC
Source organism: Protopterus annectens (assembly GCF_019279795.1). NCBI lineage: Eukaryota > Metazoa > Chordata > Ceratodontiformes > Protopteridae > Protopterus > Protopterus annectens. The sequence goes on from NC_056728.1 coordinate 398,953,762, forward strand.
CGTGAAGGTGACACCCCTAACCAAACGTTCAGCACATTGATGCATGCTGCCTTTCAAGTTCTAGACATAGCTGTAGAAGGCCTTGTAGCTGCCTTTATCCTGTGAGGATATCTTAACCTTGTAATTGGCCTTGTTGGACTTAATTAGTCCTCTTAGTTTCCTGTTTGGTTTAATTAAAGAGGTCCTGTCATTATGGGAGTTGCTTTGCCTGATTTTAGCCATGACATTTTTCCTTTCATTATATACCTTACAAAGGTTAGGATTCCATCAGGTTTCTTTTTAAAGTTTGTTTTGGGTTTACTTCTAGTAGGTACAGCAGCCTCTATACAGCCATTTACATGGTTGTGCAGGGTCTCTGTGAACAATTCTGTCCAGGTGGCTGTTAATTTGGGGTTGGAAAGAGCACTGAATTTTGACAAACTGTCAGTTAATATGATGTAGTTTGCTTTGGAATAGGTTCTAACTGTTACATGGTTTACTGGGGTTACCAAGTTGACTTTTATTTTGAAGGAGACAGCTTTGTGGTCTAACCTCACAAGTGAGGACATGATACTAGGGGGTGCAGAACTCTCCCATATCGGTGAGTACCAGGTGCAATATGTTTGAATCTCTGGTGGGCGTGCGCACTATCTGGTAAAGGGTATTTGTGTTAATAAAGTCCAGGAATTGTTATGCCTGTGAGCATGAGGCAGTGTTTGTTTCTCAGTCTATAGAGGGGTAGTTAAAGTCTCCCAATGAATAGGATATTTGGTTTAATGGTGAGTATCTCCAGTAGGTCTAGGTATGAGCTATGGGATTCTATGGACATAGAGGGTGACCCACAGCTTGCTAGGATATGGTATGCGAATTTGTCTATGGCGATTTGCAAGTGGATACATTCCAGGTTATCATCCTGTTTAACTAACAGAGTTATGCTTGTTGCTACAGTAGACTGAAACTCCTCTACCTTTTGTCCCTGTCTATGCAGCTGATGGTCTATATGTGTGGTGAGCACTGAAGCTTTGCACTGTCAAGTACTTTCTGTGGATTTAAAATATGTCTTTGTAATGGCACAGATGTCTACATTCTTCAGAGTGAGGAGAGATTGTAGGGTGTGGCGTTTCTTGTCAGGATCCTAACACCGAGTATTAACACCTTTCGGTTTCTTTGGATTTTATTTGCTATGCCAGTATGTTTGTCAATTTGGTAATGCCTAAAAAAGGCTCTAATTGAGTGGATAAAGTTTTAACCAATATTCCAATGCCTAGGGAGTCAGGTGCAGACCATCCTTTGCAAAACAATGTGGTTTGTTAACCATGTCCTCCATTGCTGACAAATACTGAATTCCCCCTGGAAAGACTCCAGAAACTAAGCCAATTATTGAAGTCAATCATCTTTTGTTCATACTGTGGCATCAATCTTGGTGAAGGTGGAATGCTGCTCATTGCAAGGCACAATACCTTTCTGAGACATATTCACAGAGAGCAACAATGTCTTTCTTCATATAGTCCAGAGAAGTACATCTCAGATCATTGATGCCCACATGGTCTATGACAGAATCATACTGGTACCTGTGGTGTAGTGACTTGAGTGCATGTGTAACTTTATGCAGCCTGGCTCTAGATAAGCAATTAATTGTTATCTCCTTCTTGTTCATTCTGGTGAGTGGGGCATCTGTGTGTCATATAATAGAGTCCCCTCTGACAAGAATTCTGGGAAATGTGTTGCTTTGCTTTATGGTCTCTGCTCTTGAGGCTCCACTAGCTGTAAGCATATGTGAGGTGTTTGGCATCACTTTTGCTGACTGCTTTACAGATTATTGAGAATTGGCCTAGCTGCTTACAGGCTTAGAAGGTCTTTGAGGTTTGAGAAGTTTACTTTTTAGTGCCTCAGCATAGGTTGGTCTATGTATGTGTTGGATGTGGTGTGTGTGCTCTTGACAACCTTGTTTGTATGTGAGATTTTTGCCTCCAGTGAAATTATGTATGTGCATCTCTCTCATACTGTGTTTGTGTCTTTAAGGAATGAATGGTTGTCTGTGAACATGAGACAATGACCACATTGTCTCAAGATGCACACATCTATCAACCTGACTACTGAGACATTTGGAAATTGCATATCCATGTTGTCCAGACCTGTATTTGGGTGGGCTAGTGTAGGTTGTTGCCTGGGTTATACAGAGCTCTCCTTGGGTGATCTCTGAGGTTTGGAACTAAACTAGGTTAAATTGTGCTAAGATTTAATATTAGTGCTGTTTAATGCACAGGGCATAATTTGTAGTAAGGGAGGTTTACTCAAGCGCAATACTGGTTTGCTGGGTGGGAAGTACTTAAATAGGCTACACAACAGACAATATCAATGTAAGAAGGAAGATGTCTTTGCAAGTCAGATTATGGTAAGGAGTGGAATCTAGAGACACAAACTTTTAAAACTACAACAAGAGAAGGGAAGGGGGTTGGGGAAAAATCAAACTGGACCTTTAGTCCTATGGTTAGAATTTCAGAAACGTTTAGCTTAATGTCTGGGGGGGATGAGGCAGACTCAAAGAACAGGGGAAAAACAGTATCAAGGTAAAAAGAAAGGCACTGGAATGCAATTTAAGCATGTATATACAGCTATAAAAAGTACTTAAGCACAAACTCTGAAGCAGAATTCACAATACTGCCATTACTGCAATCCTGCTGCAGACTAAGGCACCAGACTACTGCATGTATATGCAGCTGTAAAAAAGTACTGAAGCACTAACCCTAATACAGTGCATTTTGAAAGATATTTCTGTCAGAAAACAAATTAGGAAACAATGTAGTGCTAACATGTGAAAAAAACTGTGAAGAATGCAATGCCATTCATGCTATTATCATGATAGCTGATTCTATAATAATATTCTAGAATGTTAGTCCAGCAAACAACAATGCCCAACAGGGTGTGTGTGTGCTTGTGTAAATAATGCACAACCAGGGGTGTTCTAAGGTCTGATCCTGCACTTGGAGGTCCTCTACACCCCTGGAAGGAAAGGATGTTACTGACACTTTAATATACACCCTGGAGGGCATAATTGCACTTAGAGAATGGACTGTTTGTTAAATTGTTCTGTATTTGTTTGTTTTCATTTTTAATATATATATATATATATATATATATATATATATATATATATATATATATAAAATGTAAAATAGTCCCTCCGCCTAATACTACAACGTAGTGTAAAATATATAAATGTTGTTGGAGGAAGTAGTTTACATCCAAAATATAAGTTTGGTAATTATTTCATGTCTACACACTCTCTAACACACACACACACACACACACACACACACACACACACACACACACACACACACACACACACACACACACTAGAAGCAATGTAGCTTTAAAAAGACATGACTAAACTTAATTAATACTACCAGGCATTAAAAGTCTCTTAACTCCATACCTCTCAACTGTCCAGATTTTCAAAAATAAATGCCTAGAACTTTACCTAATTTTTATTTTGTGTCTGTTTCTCATAAAATTTTGGTTTTCTGGCAAATCATTGGGAGTTGATGTCACTAAATAATGGCATATATTTGAGTTACAGACTTCATTTCCTTCAAAAAATGCATGCTAAAACAACCATTGTTATTCTAGCAACTTTCTAAGTTTATAAGAGCAATATTTAACTCATTCCCTGCAGTACAGCTCTTTTGAGTGTGTGTCTTTAACTGCCAGTGGGCGTGGCTTGAGAAAAAATGAAATTATCATATTTCAGTTCTAACAAATACTCATTGGCAGAGGTCAAATATCAGTACAATTGTATTCGCCATCATGTATACTTCAAGATAAAATATTCTGACACCTTGTATGTAGCACGTTTTTGTTATTATTAATGCAAATATGAAAAAGTAATATTTGAGGCCTAGAGGAGAAGTAGGGGGTAACTGCAGAAATGCCTGGAGGAGCACTCGGCTGTTGTTGCTGTGGTTGTGTCTTTCGGCTTTTCCCAGTTAGGGGTCGCCACAGCGGAACTGCGGTCCGCTAATGATTGGCAGTAGATTTTTACGTGCCGAGTTGCCAGCTCTGATGCACAACCTTCTCGGCTGTAATGAGTTAAAATCACACACTTCTGCTTTCCTACATGCCAAGAACGCATACACTCAGATATAAACATTAACACACAGCCACTCAATTTTCTATTTTTTAATTAATCAACTACATTTATTTTACACTCACTAAACAGCAAAAGCGCTGTTTAGCGAGCATAAAATAATGACTTGATTGATCTCACTTTCGTGCATGCGTACACTCATACCCACATTTTGTGCTTACTAAACAGCAAAAGTGCTCCTTAATGAGTGTAAAATCATGGCAACCATTAGTTTCCTTACTGTCCGAGCTTCACTGCACCTTAATACGCTGCCGTGAAGTGGTGCACTCATTTTTCAGCAGGCATTACTTACACATTAACACCAAGATGGAGATCAGTCATTCTCCAGCCAGGCTGCCAATGTGTGGTTTGACTATTCCCTAAAAGACAGGATTGTAATGCCAAACTAAATGATATATATGAATTTGAAAATGAAATAGAAACTTACAAATTGTTATATAATTTATCTCTGCTAGTATATCCATATATATGTGTGTGTGTGTGTGTGTGTGTGTGTGTGTGTGTGTGTGTATATATATATATATATATATATATATATATATATATATATATATATATATATATATATATATATCACACAGACACAGATAAATATAGATATATATTTCTATATTTATACATATATGTGTGTCTGTATGTTTGTCTGTGTAGTGCATAATGTGTAATATGATTTAGTCAGCATGGAAGTGATAACAATAAATAAATAAATAAAACTGACTTTAATTCAGCCAAAAACTAAGCATTGACAAAAGCATACTTGCTCCCCCATGCATAGCTAATGATAATTTTGCAAAATGAGTTTGGAGTTTTGTTTTCAAGACTGGTACTCATTAAGATTCCATTATATGATTTGTGTATATATATATATATATATATATATATATATATATATATTATACACAGTGGATATAAAAAGTGTACACACCCCTGTTAAAATGCCAGGTTTTTGTAATATAAAAAAATGAGTCCACAATAAATAATTTCAAAACATTTCCCACCTTTAATGTGACCTATAACCAGTACAATTAATCCGCAAAACAAACAAATCTGTTAGGGAAAAAATATAAAAAAATAAAAAAAGTACAATAAGCTGGGTGCATAAGTGTGCATACCCTTAAACGAATATTTTGTTGTGTGTTTTAAACCCTTAAACTAATACTTTGTTGAAGCACCTTTTGATTTAATTACAGCATTCAGTCTTCTTGGGTAGGAGTCTATCAGCATGGCACATCTTGACTTGGCAATATTTGCCACTCTTCCTTGCAAAAGCACTCCAAATCTGTTAGATTGCGAGAGCATCTCTTGTGCACAGCCCTCTTCAGGTCAACCCACAGATTTTCTATTGGATTTAGGTCTATGTTCTAGCTGGGCCATTCCAAAACTTTAATTTTCTTCTGGTGAAGCCATTCTTTTGTTGATTTGGATGTATGCTTGAGGTCATTGTCATGTTGAAAGGTGAAATTCCTCTTCATCTTCAATTTTCTAGCAGATGACTGAAGGTTTTAGGCCAAAAGTGACTGGTATTTGAAACTATTCGTAATTCCCTCCACCTTAACTAAAGCCCCAGTTCCAGCTGAAGAAAAGCAGCCCAAAGCATGATACTGCCACCACCATGCTTCACCACGGAGATGGTGTTCTTTCGGTGATGTGAAGTATTGTTTTTGCGCCAAACGTACCTTTTGGAATCGTGGCCAAAAAGTTCAACCTTGGTCTCAGCAGACCATAACACATTTTCCCACATGCTTTTATAGGTTCATAGGTAGGTACTAGGCTATCTGTCCAAGGGCATTTATAAGTCTAGCCAGAGTGTGTCGGCTTTCGCCACCCCATTGATTAATTATCTGATCCTCTGTCGAGCAGAGCCAATGAAGTGATCCCAGGGGTGTATTTTCTGTTACCTATGCTGTATTGTTTTACAAATTTTAGCAGGGCCTGGATGTTTTTCTGTGTAAAAAAGGCTTCCATCTTGAAACCCTACCCCATAGTCCAGACATATGGAGAATACAGGAGATTATTGTCACATGTATACCACAACCAGTACTTGCCAGAAATTCCTACAGCTCCTTCAGTGTTGCTGTAGGTCTCTTGGCAGCCTCCCTGACCAGTTTTCATATTGTCTTTTCATAAATTTTGGAAGGATGTCCAGTTCTTTGCAACTTCACTGTTGTCCCATATTTTCTCCACTTTTTGATGACTGTCTTCACTGTGTTCCATAGTATATCCAATGCTGTGGAAATTTTTTTGTTCCCTTCTCCTGACTGATAGCTTTCAACAATGAGATCCCTTTGATGCTTTGTAAGCTCTCTGTGAACCATGGCTTTTGCTGCAGCAGGCAACTGAGTAAATGTCAGGAAAATCCTACTAGGACAGCTGAACTTTATTTGGGATTAATCAGAGTCTCTTTAATTGACGGCAGGTGTGTACCCAAGAAGACTGAATGTCGTAATTAAATCAAAAGTTACTTCAACAAAGTATAAGTTTAAGGGTGTGCACACTTATGCAACCAGCTTATTATACTTTTTTATTGTTTATATTTGTTTCCCCTAAGATTTGTTTGTTTTTCAATTGAATTGCACAGGTTATAGATCACATTAAAGGTGGGAAAAGTTTTGAAATGATTTATTGTGGTCTCATTTTTATATCACAACAAAACTGGCATTTTAACAGGGGTGTGTACACTTTTTATATCCACTGTATATATGCATATATAACTATATATATATATATATATATATATATATATATATATATATATATATATATATATATATATATATATATATATATATATATATATATATATAAATTGATTCAGACACACTGGCTAGCAGGTGAATTTTGAGTCACAGCCTACTTTAAATTGTTTTACTGTGAAAGATGCAAGGTGAGTACACAGCAATAACCAAGTTTTAAAGTCACCACATTAAACAGTAAGGAGCATTGGAATTAAGTATGTGCAGCCAGTAACATTGCCTACCTTTCAGGGGTTTAAGAAAATTCAAAGACTGTAGTAAAGAGAACCAGTGCAGAAGACCAGCTTTAATAAAGCAAATGCTGCCATCTTGTGGCCATAGTGGAAATAACTGCCAATAAATTAACACAGTATTTCATGTTTCCCAAGCTGAAAAAGATAGTTCAGGATGAAGCTATCTTATCACCTCAGCCTTGGAGATGAAGCATTTTATATTTGTGGGGTTAGTCATTATTCATCTGCAAAGCTTTAAACTCTGAATACTGATACTAGCAGAACAATACATTGTCCTCTTCAGCTTCCATTGTTTGCGATTAGTTGCCTCACTGTCAAGGATGTCTCAAAGATTGCTGCCTTCAAAAACATTATGTCAAGTAGGGTGCTAAATGTTATTCTTTTTGGGTCTATGGTTAATTGTCGATGAAAACCTTATTCAAATGGCTTTTAAAAGAATACTAAACATCAAAACTGCGTTTCATCATATAGGCATATAATGGCAAGTTTATTCATCTGCAATGAATTGGAATACCTGGAAATGTGTATTTAAAAATATCTGAGTGTACATTTTCAATACTGTTTATAAGGGTATAATATTTTCAGTTATTCACGTATACAAGGGACTGTTTATCTTATACAGTGTGCACTTTACAGAGTGTGGTTTGAAACTTTGAAACTTTATTTATGTTTAGTTGACAGCATCAGTGGATGTTCATGATGTTGGCCAACTATAACTATTCAGTGAATAAAGTTATGATTATATGCCTATACGACAGAAAGCAGTTTCAATGTTTAGTATATGATTAAAAGCCGTTCGAAGAATGTTTTCTTCAACGATTAACCACAGACTCATTCTTTTTCAACATATATTTAATAGCCATCTGCCCTTTTACTGCAAATGATTTTCACTTTTCTATCTAGACAATTACTTAGCACTTACTGGCCTTATAATTAAAGGCATAGCCACATTCTGGCCGTCACTGTTAGTATATAAGTTCATTTAGCTTGCCTTATTCTCTGTAATGTATATAGCCTTCTCATATTAACTATTTCTACTGCTAGTTGTGGTCTACACTTACTTCAGATATACTTCTCAGTCTTTAATTCGGCAACCCTAAATACATGACAATACCTACTTGGTCTGCCTTTATAAAATCTTTGCTCCTTTAGCTATCTAAATGGTTAGCTCTGCATTTATTACGCTCCAATTTTAGCAATGTTTAGCTTGCAATTTCTCAGACTGTCTTAGCTGTAATATTCTTGATTTGTGTTAATCCTGGAGATACTACATAAATTATTGAAAAGGGAAGAGCCTTTATTCCAAATAGCAGCAGCATATGCACAATTCAGTTTGATCTCTAGGAAGCAGATCAGCTTACAGCTATTTGCAAAAGTAGACTCAGACCTGCTAATACTGGTTTTGATGCCTGATTATGGAGGCTAGGCTGTTCCTTTCAGTTTTAGTTTACATATCTGGGTGTCTGGCATACTTAAAAGTTTAAAGGCACCATGAGGTAAGGCCCCAAGAAAAAATCTGTGGTTTATGGGTTATAGCTGAGCCTCTTTTCTGTTTTCAAACATGACATTGTTATTTAGATACTTAAGACAAAATGTTAATGCTTTCAACTGAGATCTTGTGTGCACATCTTTTAACTGGCCAGGTAAATAATTTAGTTGAGTTGTTGTTAAAACCATGGTTGTGGCTGCTAGCATCCAATAATTTTTGTGCCTCTATATTTTCTATATGTGCCTGTTCTTACCGCTATCACTTGGTTGCTGTAACCAGGAAGTCAGAGAAACACTTTCCTGGATACGAATATGTTTTGAAAACATCCTTGTGTGAATTTGACTAATGAGACAATGTACTAATTAAGTGATTTGCAGCATTCTTTTCACAATGACAGTGCTCCTAGGTGGAACACAGAACAGACATGAAACCACGTTTACTGTTGTGCTGAATCAGGGACTGTACAAGCAACTACAGAATGCCAATTCTAATGCCAACTTGTATGGGTAGCTGGAAAGGCTATTAATAACTTTTGAATCACCCTTTCATGATATACCAAATATTAAGTAAATTACACCAAAAAACACCTCATTCTGTTTTTCGGTAATAACTATAGCTTCCATTCTGCAAACTGTATTTTCATAAATACGGTTTGCAAGAGGGATTTGCAATCTCCATATACTTTAAGATGTAGCCGTCCCTTTTGCAAACAGTCATATGGAAAGTATAACTTACCAAAATGAAACTTTGACAGTGTTGAGAAAAATATGTTTCTTTTTGACATACATGTGAAAAACACATTTACCATAGGTTATACATTAATTATAATTCCTTCAGTTTCATTAAATGTAGTACAAAAGAAGTGTACATGTTGATCAGAGTGAGAGGGTTTGGATAATATTGGCTGGCTTAATCTGCCTGCTACATAAAAACCTGTGGGTATATTAAAAACTACTCCTGTCACTGTCAGTTGCTTCCTTTTATTGTTTTATGAAGCATAAAGTGCCACCCAGATCAGGTATTTCTCATCGTGTTATATATGGGTCTACATCTACTCACCAAAATAACACTTCTTCAAATCTCAAACAGCCAACTCCACTTCAGCGAACTTCCATTCTATAGAAAGCATGGACTACTGAACTTCATACCCTGGGAAATGAACCACTTGGCTGCCAGGGTGAACTTTGCCCTTTTCCCCAGTGTAGTGCGATGTTGGAGTTGATATATTTAGTTACGGGGTGGGGGCAAAGCCCCCCACTTGGGTGGGTTTAATTTGTTTCTGTTCATTTTCTTTCCCTGTGGCCAAGTGGTTCATTTCCCAGGGAAAGGAGTTTGGTAGTCCATACTTTTGGTTGAATGGAAGCTCGCTGAAGGGGAGTCTGCTGTTTGGAAATTGAACAAGTAAAGGTAGACCCATATATATATATATATAAAACTATACATATGTCTGTGTGTTTGTGTGTGTGTGTGTGTGTGTGTGTGTGTGTGTGTGTGTGTGTGTGTGTGTGTGTGTGTGTGTGCGTGTGTGTATGTGTGTGTGAGTGTGTGTGTAAAAGAGAGAGAGAGTCACCAGACTGAATAAAATACAGGTTTATTCAGTAATCCACATAGTGTCAGCGAATCAAAATAATTGTCTACTTTGCTTTGAAGGTCAAATGGAAAAAAAAAAACAGTACCTTTGGTTACCTTCTATGAACTATTCACAGTTCCATACAGGCCCTCTAGGAAACATGCTGTCTTTTAGAAATCTCAGGATATAAGCCTTATCCAAGCCTGACTTGCAGCTCTGTAGTTTGGGTGATTCCATGAGGTATATATTCAACAAGTTAGCTCCAGGTGGCCTGTGAAACTCCATACCTCTAGGGCCTTCCAAACAAGCTCATATTCAGTGATTTTGAACCTCCATGAGTTTAGTCATCCATACTTTTATATCACAGTAACTAGCCAATAGTGTCTCATTACTAAATAAAGTATTCAAGTTTCTGAGTAATATTCTATGAACTTCCCTTTCCCAAAACACAAACACAACTTAACACTCTAACATATTACAACTACTCTCCTACAAACCCAACCCCACCCCCATGTTTTGTATTCATACTAATGTGTTGTAGGATCTTGACAACCATTAATATTTTTGTCAGCCATGTCAGACTTGAGGATCACAGTATATTGAAAAGGTTGGAAGGATTGTGCCCATGGGCACAACTATGCATTGTTATCAGTCTGCCTACTCGTCCGATGTAAAAGGTTAAGCTTAGTTATCAAGATGAAATGCCCACCCAATAAATAATACTCCAGAGAGTAGAAGGCCCACTTGAATACTTTCTATGGTGGAATATTTCCTTGCTTAACATTCTGCTGATATAGCACACAAGGTGCTCCTCACCCTGAAAGTCGCAGGACAGTACCACCCTCAAATCTCTCTCTAACATGTCAGTAAATATAATACATTCTTTATTAAAATCAGGAATAACTAATGCAGTTCAGAATATGGGAGCTGCATTGGTTATTTTCATGTTCTACCTGCCTGAAGAGGCCACTGCACCTTGACAGAAGATTTTCCATTTGTTTAATCTGTCAGAGGAGAGACAATAGTTGCAAACTTAGTTATCAATGTTTGGTAGTACTCAGCTAGTCCAAGAAAATCTTTCACCTGTCTTTTAGTGGACAGTACAAGCCAGTTTTTATAGCCACAGTTTTTTTTCTAGTTGTGGTGTTTTTGGCAGAGTGAGTAAGTGCTGCCAATTTATCTTCATCATGTCTGCTGTCAAGTACCTGGTCTTTCCTAGGTTCTCTATCAGCTCATCCATTCTTGACATGGGATAGCTGTTAAACACTGAAATGCAATTCAGGTTCTTCAAGTTTTACAGAAATGTAAAACTTCCATCATGTTTATAAATTAGCAGTATTAGGCTGCCCCATTCACTTTGTGACTTTTTATCAGTCCTAACTTGAGCATCTACTGACCTTTTTCCTGTTACTGTCTTTGTAACTCTGGAGTAACGCAGGGTCTCAGTCTAACTTTCATCCCTGGAGTTATTACTCTGTCATGTTCTATTCATTTTGTTTTCATGGGCAGTTCTGAAAATGCCACATTATTTCTTAACAGAAATTTTCTTTCTTCCTGCTTTGGTGCTCTTGACAAGGACTCCTCTAATGCATTTCAGGCAGAGATTGTTTGGTCTCTCCTGTTTGAACTCCAGATCACAAGCTCACTGTAAAAATTTCTACTTCTTTCTATGACCTCAGTACATTAATATAACAAATTTGCTCTAGCTTTCTCTTTTCTGTCTGTCTAACACTGTAATTCACTGAATTTATTCTTTTAATCTCATCAAATGACCCTTGCCACTAAGCTAATTTTCCGCTATGGCTACGCCAACAAAAAGAAAACAAAGATTCTTCCATGTTCGCAGCTAAGCAGCTGCTTGCCCTGAGTTAAAAAAAGGAAGACGAACTACAGCATTTGTGGCTGAGGCTGAACAGCTGCTTACTTGCCTGGTGTTTTCTGCCTGGCAGTTGAAACTGGGAGGGAAATTTAAATTAACTGTTCTGTTCCCTCCACATATTATTTGGGTAAGACTAAGACACTTACAGACTGTAAGTTACCGTGGTGGATTTAGGCTGGTTGCAGGGGCACGCGTCTCTCCCTTGCAGATCAAAGCTGGTACTGCAGAGCTGATCCTGAAGATCTTGTTCCAGCAATTCAAGAGCGTGAACAGAACACACTGTTCAAAGACCCTGAAGGTATAATAAATCATGCCAAAGCAGCACACTGTCCAGATTTTCTCAGAATGTCCAGGTTTCTGCCTCATATTTTTGGTCTTTTTCTCATAAAATTGTTTTTCTGGCAAATCAGTGAGGACTGAAGTCAGAAAATAATGGCAGACATTTGAGGTTTAGACTTCCTATCCTAAGTTCAGAAAATTCATACTAATGCAAAACTTGTTGTTTTATCAACTTAAAAACAATATTTAAAAGGTGTCCCTATTTTTAGGCCTTTGCCCCCATTATTTGTGGCTTTGTCCTGATTTCCTGCTCTAGTCTATTCTAAGTCTAAGAGGTTGAGAAGTATGGGGGGATGTAAGAGGGAGGTAGAGGGTGTATCTGTGTGTCATACCTCTCAACTGTACAAATCTGGACATGTACAGTGGTGCAGCAGTAGCACTATCGCCTCACAGCAAGAGGTTCTCTGGTTCGATTGTGAGCTGGAATGCCTTCTGTGTGGAGTCTGCATGTCCTCCCTGCATTCATGTGGGTTTTCTGTGGGTACTCCAGTTTCCACCCATATTACAAAAAAATGCATCTAGAGTGTTTCTACCTGGCTCTCCACTGAAAATTGACTTCATTCCAAGTCGGACTTTTCCCAGTAAACAAATGTTAAATAAATAAGATTTTCACAGAATGTCCATATTTTTGCCTTATATTTTTGGTCTGTTCTTCATAAAAATTGTCTTTTTTCTGACAAATCACTGGGATGATTAAAGTTACTAAAACTAAATAATGACATGCATTTTAGTTTCAGACTTCATATCCTTCAGAAAATACAGTCTAACACAAATCCTGTTGTTCTAGCAACTTTCAAAGTTTATAAGAGCAATGTTAAAATGTGTACCTAGTTTTAGGCCTTCGTACCCCCCATTATGACAAACTTTGTCCAGATTTCTTCCACTAAGAGGTTGAAAGATGTGGTGTGTGTGTGTGTGTGTGTGTGTGTGTGTGTGTGTGTGTGTGTGTGTGTGTGTGTGTGTGTGTGTGTGAGTAAGAGGGAGGGACTCAAGTGCATGTTTAGCTCATCTGAAAGTTTTAGAAGCTAGAGTCTGTTTAATTTGTAATCCTTTAAAAATAAAACTTCTTCTTCTTCTTTCAGCTTTTCCCGGTTAGGGGTTGCCACAGCAGATCACCTGGCCGCTTATGATTGGCAGTGGAATTTTTTTACTGTGTCGAGTTGCCAGCCCGGCGCCCAACCTTCCACAGAAGGCACACACATGCACACACTCACACCTAGGGCCTATTTAGAGTGCCCAATCCACCTACAGCATGTCTTTGGGATGTGGGAGGAAACCAGAGCACCGGAGGAAACCCATGCGACCACAGGGAGAACATGCAGACTCTGCACAGAAGGCACCCCAGCAGAGGATAGAACCAGAGAACCTTTTGCTGTGAGGCAGCAATGCTAACCGCTGCATCACCATGGCCGCCACCCTTTAAAAATAAAACTAATGTTTAAAATTTAAATGTTGCTTTATTTATATTAATTATCAATTAATATCAGTCTAAAAACACATCCAAAATATAGGGGACCGCCAAAATATTTTCTTTATAAAAGTGGTCCTCCAGCTTGCAAAGTTTTAGAACCACTGCACTAGATTATTCGGTTAAATCCTGTAATCAGGGCATTTTTATTATAAACTTGCTGTTACATTACCTGGGATTTCTGCATATGTTCCTTTACTCCAGGCATAACTAACTTTAGCCTATGCTGCAAACTAACATAGCATTCTATCACACTTTTAAACAGCATCTTCCTTTCTTCCCAAGTTTCCATAGCAATGTCAAGCATTCCTCTGGGATACCTGCCATGTAAAGGTTCAAATGGGGTAAACCAAGATGAAGCTTGCAAAAACTCTGATTGCAGACAGTAAGTAGGGAAATAGCTGGACCCAGTTTTTATCGTCTGCACCAGTGATTTCCCTTAGCATGAATTTGATAGTTTTATTGAACCATTGAACCTCTTTACTAATCCATTTCTGTGAATGGTAGACTAACATATTCAACTATTTGATATTAAAACATTCCTATAACTGATGCAATACCATCAAAATAAAGGGAGTACACTTGCCAGTAAGTACATACATACAAATATTTCAAACCTGGGCAATAAATGCCCTTCTGTACTGCCAATATACCAAAATAGTTGTTCCCATAATAAGTGTCCAAACTGTTCTAAAAATATCTAAACTAGTGCTTGCTTTAAAGTAACTTGGTAGTCTATTCCATGCATCAGCTGCTCTCTCAGTGAACCAATTCGTACACTTCTCATTCCTATGATTCTCTACTACTTTTTGATAACCCCAAACATTCCCAGAGGTAGTTGCCTCTAAATGCATTATATACCTGAATAAGATCTGTTAAATATTTACACAAGACACTGTACAAGTTCAGATATTTTAGTATTTCATAATAACTTAAATTTTCACATCCATGGATACCCTTGGTATATTTCTGCTGTACTCCTTCCAGTTTACTCACGCTTGTTTTCTTATAAGGTTTCCAAATTGTTATTCCATACTCAAGTTTGGGTCTAATATAACTAACAAACTATCACTTAATCATTTCTGATTTCATAGGCTTTATAAATTTTTAATACAACCTGTTGTTCTATAACTATCATTAACCAGTTGGTTGGTATGATTAGAAAAACTCAAAGCTGGATCTACCCATATACCCAGGTCCTTAAATCAATCTACAGTTTCAATCACTGTGTGCTGTATTAAATATTCAAGTTTCAATTTACATCTCCCAAATCTCATATGTTTAGTTTTTGATGTATTTATTAGCATATTATTCTCCTGTGGCCAAATGGTCAAATTTATGCAAGTTCTTTTGCAGGCATACTCTTTCTATACCACATGTAATAAGTTTAGCAATTTTCCAGATCATCTTCATAGAACACCTCAGATGAAAAAAGATAGATCTGAAAGATACAATCTAAGCAAGTATGGGCCTAGAATAGAGCCCTGTGGGACACCCTGACTGTAACCAGGAATTTCACGTGTCCAGTTGCTATATGATACTTGTCATGTCCTATTTGTAAGCCATGTAGCTATCCATTTTATCAAGAGTATATTGGTACCTAGTTGTTCTAATTTATTGATCAGTGTTTTGTGTATGACCCCATCAAATGCTGAAGTTAAATCAATAGAAAATACCTCACAGCACAATTTTCATTCCTAGCTGTTATTATATTGATATAGAATATAATGTTACAGATGGTGATATAGATTTTCAACATATGCATGCTAATATATGGTTTCAAGTCCCAACTTTTCTATTTATGTCAATAATTTATCCAATATACCCTTCTCCATTATTTTTCCACACTATGAACATAAACTAATGAGTCTGTATGTCTCTGGGGGTTGTCCTACTCCCCGTTTCCTTATAGATAGGTTTAAAAAGTGCATGCCTCCAGTCTTGAGACATATTAATATGACCAAGTATATAACAGATATAATGGTACTGTAAGTTCATGCCGAAGAGGTCTCATGGCATTATTACTAATTCTTTCTCCTCCCTGTGCTTTTTTTCTATCCAGTTTTTGTAGGTCTTTCTCAATATAATCTAATTTGATTTCAATATCTGTGATTATCTGGATGTCAGTAGAACAATTTGCCACCTTCTTTTTGGAGCCAAACTGCTTTGCATAAGCTTTTGAAAATATATCTATAATATATTGCATCTGAGAATAAATTTTAGAACCTACAAATGGTTTATCAATTAATATGTCTTTACTCCTACCACATTTTATGTCTCTATAACATCATTTCCTATTATACTCAATATTTTTATACAAATTTACTTTAAATTTTTCTTGATCTTGTCTCATGCTATACATCCAGATTCAATAAAGTCTACACAGTCTGTCTCCACTGTGTGCACGTCACACTGTGATATGCATATGGTAGCGCAGTGTTTTGGATTCAGTAAGCATCACTACACAGTGTGTAGAGCCACGCACAGCTGTGCAAACAAGGTATACACCGTGGGATGCAAATTATAGCATAAGCAGCTGAACTGTATACTAATCAACCAGTCCAAGATGGAGGAGCTATTCAACAATATATAAAGCAGCCGTGTAGATTCAGTGCTGGTTTTTCCTGCAAATTCCAAAACCTATTGGAATACAGCCATGGAAAGTCTACACAGAAATAATGCTAGGAGCTGCTGTTGTTTTAATTCCTGTGTATGTGCAACAGGCTGAAGTCTATGCTGCTGCTGTTGCTAATACACCAAGGCTAAGAAGGAGAAGAGTTTTCAGACCCAGGTTAACTTATCACAATCTACATGATGTGGAAATTGTAGAGTGCTATAGGGTGGTTAGAGACACAGTACAGGAACTCTGCAACCTCTGTCATCCTCAACTCAGAGCCAGAGCAAACCAAGGGGAACCCATTCCCAGTGGAAAAAAAGGTATGTGTAGCTCTTAGAATCTTAGCTACAGGTACCTTTCCAGGAGGGGACATGCTGGGGGTATCACAGGGATCAGCATCCAGGATCCTCCATCAATTCCTGAATGCCACGCTACAACATGCCAGTGAGTACATATACTTTCTACGTACACCTGAGAATAAGGCCAGAAGTATGCAAGAGTTCTACCCTGTAGCACACTACCCTGAAAAACTGAGTGCCATAGATTGCACACATTTAGAAATTAGGGCACCACCTGGGGAACAGGGAAGGCTCTACATTAACAGAAAGGGATTCCACTCTATTAACTGCCAAGCTGCGTGTAATTCCAAGGAAATCATATTGAATGTGTGTGCTGGCAACCACAGCTCACATATCTGGCACACCTCCCAACTGTATTGGATGTTCTCTAGGGGGATATCCCACAGAGTCATTACTGGTGGATGCAGGTTATGCAGTGGAACCACAGCTGATGACATCTACTGTAGAACACTGATGCCAGGCAACTTTCACAACCTTTACTTACCCATGTGTTGGCTGTGTACTGCTTGCATCAAACAGAGTCAGCCCTGAACTAAAATTGTTGCAAATGCTGGATTTACAAGGTAAGTGTTGAACCTGGAGTGTATTGTGTAATAATATGAATGACTGGCATATCCTTGTATGTTATTACTTGGTAGTGTTAGCAAGGAAAAGGTGGGAGATTTGTACAGAAATTACCTTAACATGTGACAGCAGAGACTTATTTGACATATATGAGTCCATTATTAAGTAGTAGGCCTCAGGCATCAAAGATTCACACAGTCATACCTCTCAAAAGTAGTGACTGGTCACTGCATGCCCTCAGTTTAGCACCCCACATTTGTACTGGAAAATCATTAAAGAGAGAAGTTAGAAAGTAGTGATACACATTGCAGTTTCAGACTTCACAACCCTGACAAGATCATTAACAATAAAGATGGAAAAATTCTGATGCTATCAGCTGTATTACTTTCTTAGACCAATAGAAGTCAAAGGTACAATTATCAGTTCAACATAACAAATGCAAATATACTAAGCACTAAGTCAGCCATGAACCCTGAGCATCAGACACAAAGCTTATGTATACCTGAATTCAAAAGATAGAAAACAGGGACGTGCACACTTATCATCACTTGCACAGGGTGTTGTGGAGGGGGGGCAGGAAGCCTAGGCTGACACAAAAGGTCGATGAGTGTGTGCGTGAGTAAGAAAGAGAAGCAGGCAGACATTTGGATAATGCAACACATGGCCAGTGAGACAAAATGAGTTTTAAGATGCATGTCTGAGCCATGTAACTGTTGTGTGTGTGTGTGTGTGTGTGTGTGTGTGTGTGTGTGTGTGTGTGTGTGTGTGTGTGTGTGTGTGTTTGTGTGTGTGTGTGTGTGTGTGTGTGTGTGTCTGTATGGGTCCTCCAGGTGAAATTGGTGTGAGTGTCTGCATGAACACAGCCAAATTCTGTGCTACCTCTCCGTCATGGTATGTTGGACAGGTGTGAGCCATGAATAGTAGAGGGGGCAGTTCATCACTGTCATCCCCGACCACGCAAACTGGCTCTGGAGTTGCACTGGCATATCCACACCCACAGTCAGATGCACTGCAGCTACCTGAATGTGACTGATGTCTGCTAGATGAGGTCCCCTCACGAACGTGCCCAGGACTACGACCCCATGGCCTGCCACATCTGGGTGTGGACAGGTCACCCACTGACTGAGCAGTGGAAGTACTGTCACTAGGGGAGAGTAATCGGGCATGGCCACCTTGGCTAACAGCAGATGATGTGGCTGACCTACACCCATGAGGATGCCATTGCCCTCCCAGCAGATGTTCCATCACAGACACTGCTCATTCCAATATGTAATTCAATTGATCCATTGAATCAGCAACACAGTGGAAGCAGTCATGCATGTCAACCTGTGCCACATCTACAACCCTAAGCATTTCTCTGGAGCACCTATGGGAATGTGCCTGTGCCTCCATGCATGACAGCTAAAACATATATTGAGTGGCACTGGAAAAGACACCCGGTCAGTTGGATGATGGACAGCAGGCCTCCTCCAAGCACCCTTAACAACCCTCGTATATGGTACCTCACCCTGACTTTAGCTATGGCCAGAGTCAACAGGCACTGAAGCCACACTTCTTTGATCGACTGTCTCACCCTCTACCTGTCCAACATCTGAGGGCTCACTGGAATGGGTAGGAGTAAGCCTACTGGTTGTGTCCAATGGAATTTCAAGGAATGGCTGTAATGTCAAACTCACTGTCAGATTCAATGTCTGCCCCCCCCCCCGACTGTGCCTCTGTTTGGCCACCATCATCATCAGTCTGTGGATATTCTGACATCAGGTGGTAGAAGCACCACACTTCCACTGTCAGGATCACCTGTGATAATAATCAACAAACAAACAAACAAACACAGGAACAATTAATACCTACACTACTATAGTCC
The DNA here is from genome assembly GCF_019279795.1 of Protopterus annectens. NCBI lineage: Eukaryota > Metazoa > Chordata > Ceratodontiformes > Protopteridae > Protopterus > Protopterus annectens. The sequence continues at coordinate 398,973,026 of NC_056728.1, forward strand.
AACATATGCTAATAAAATAACAGTGGTGTCACTATTAGACAGTACAGCAATACAACAGTCCTGACATCAACATCACACACTAAAATATTTCTTTAAATTGCTCATTGGAACAGAAATAAAAATGTTTGGCTTACCATGTGCAGATGATGGTATGTCAGATAGTCCTGGAAGAAATTAATCAAAAGGTAAGGATAACATCACCACAGTTAACAGTAACACAAGGGGTAATAATTTTGCCCTTTATATGTTTATTGACTATACTTTCAACAGCAACTTGGATGACAAGTCCAACCTAGGCCCACGTGTAATCAATCAGAATGTGCTGTTAACTGTAGCAATCTTCAATCCCACCCCCCCAAAAAAACATTCTTATGAAACATAACTAATCTATTGATTTTACATGCTTTCCTATACAACAGTATTTAACAATTGAAATACAAAACCCTACCTAGAAGCTCCTCCCGGGACATGCTTACAGTCCTGGGAACAGTAGCATCAATGTCAAAGACATGCTGTTCTGCACTCTCCTGGTAGCTGTCTGGATCCCTGTCACTGGACAGGAACTGTTCATTTGCTGTTAGTGGTGGCTCTGTAGCAGGGCCCCCCCTGTACTCATGCGATCACGAGCCACCGCATCTGCTCTCCTCTGTGCAGATGAGATTGCATCAGTGGCCCTATAGCTCACCTGGTCATATGTCCTGCTGTGACCACCCACTGCATTAATGTCTGCAATGATCTGCTGCAAAGTTTGCATTCTGCCTGACCATATATCCATGTCTCCTCTTAAGCAGAAAGACACCATGTTACATAAAAGCTTCAAAAATGACCTGATTCTCAGGGTCAGTGAAAGGTGGTTGCCAAGGACTGAGATGGCAGGGTGGCATAGTCCTAGGTGTCCTAAAAGAAATCAGAAGGATAATACATATAAGTATTACATAACTACAAAATGCCTGTTCACAGATACAACAGAAAAGGTAGCATTTCAGTATTACCCACTGGAGAAACATAAACAGTTCTGAGATTAGAAATATGAACAAGGGGCTGGATGCAAAAATAGGAGAGTAACAATAGCAGCATATCCTTGTTTGGCCCAAAACAGAAATGCAGCTTTGCTCCCTCACCCCCAAAAGAACAGGCAAATGACATTTTTTTAACAAACCAGCTTTGAAATGCTAAAAGTGCTATCAAATGAACTGTCCCTGAAACATCGGCAATTCGCCTTCAAGGATCACATTTAATTGAGTGTGAACACGAAATTTATATACACACTCTACTCAATTAACATTATTCAATAAATACATTAAGTAATCAATTAATTAAACAACATCTTTCAAAATTTAAAGTGACCATAAATTACTAAAGAATAAATAAATATTCATCAATTAATGTTATAATAAATACTTAAATGCTTAATTCCTGATTCATGCCATTAGGTTTTAGAGTGTGAAACTTAAAAATCATTCTAGTTTCTAACTCCAATAGTTTACCTACAATGTCATCCCCTCTGTTAATAAAGGGCTTTTCCCAATACACAAAATGTTAAACGCCCTACATCCAGTGGGTGTGTCAGGTTAGACTTACAAAGTGTTAGATGTAATTTTGTCAAGGTTGGAAATGTAAGTAAGCAGCATACAATTCACAGATTATGTTTATTAACATCTAGCCTCTTTTTCATTTGATGGCAACTGCATATTATATTATTGCCATTTAGTATTCTCACACATTTTAAGGACAGTGATATAGAATGGCATACAGACTGCATGTCTCAGATTACTGGTCAGAAAAGAGAAGAATGACCAACAACACAGAGAGGTAAGATAGAACTGCATATTTGCAACCAATACTCATAACTGGTTGTGCGATCACTTACCCCCGAATTCTCAAAAGCTTGCACGGAGTGCAAGATCAATGCAGGAGCTCAAGCAGGCAATATGTCTGCTGTGCGATCCAGGAACAGCCTGCAGGGGCATGCATGAGTGCTCCTGAACTAATCTTGCATGGACTAAGCCCTGGTATGCAAATCACCTGATTTGCAGGTGAATTCCATGCAAATGAGGTCATTTTGCAATCCAGGAAGCTTGCAACAGTCCGTACAAGACTAGTGCTATCTGCAGAAATGTACTTGGTTAGTAAATGAGTATATTTCTGCAAAATCCAAAACGGAGCTGTGACAGCCCCAAATAAAGGCTGCATATCATGTAGTAAGCATGCCAATGGCCAGGTATAAGGCCATTGGCATTGCAAACAAAAAAATAAATGCAAAAATCAACTTTTATTTTTTTAAGCTGATCTCAGCTGTTTAAGTGTAGGGCAGCAGCGCGCAAATGAGATTGGGGAAAATAATAAAATAAACCTAAAATAAACAGTCTAAATAAAATCACTATTCTTCCATGCAAGTCAATGGCAGGCAGAAGACAACCTGGCCAGTAAGTAGTGGTTGCTAAGGGGGGAGGCTCAGTGTAAGACATGTAACTATGCATTACCAGACAATCCTATGCAAATGAGGGGAAGGATACTGAATCCCAGTTTTCCCCAGCATGTGAGTCAGGTCCCAACAGTGTAAGAGTAGGAATAGCTTGGTGCAAGCCTAGGAGTTAGGTGACATCATGGGGGTGCCAGGCATACTGTAAGCAGATTGGAGCCCTGTGGCTTGGGTTTGCTTCTAGCTTAGCACAGCTAAGCTAGGTGGTGTGTCTAAACCTGCCTAGCACTCATTACAAAGTCTAAGCAGTTGTGCATGCCACGCACTGGGTTTACAGGAAGAATAAAGAAGTTAAACCAGGAAATAGCAGCAGTGTGCACATTTGAGCAGTCTGCAGTGAGCACACAGGCTTAAACAGGATGGCAATGGGAAGGGAAAACAACAGTTGGAAGCTAATCAAGGAGAACTAGCTTAGCTGGCAGGTGAAATGTATCAGAATCGGCCAATTACACAGGCAGCAGACCAGCCCAGCCCAGAACACTACTATAAACTAAGCAAACACCTTCCCCTCTGTTTTTCCCATACTCCACACCCCCGGTGTAAACAAGTGGGGAATGTTTAACACTCACAACAGCAAAATGATAGGAGCTGCAATAGCTATCATACAACTTGTGGAAGAGGCTGAGTGTGGTGAGGATGTGAATGCTGTCGACCAACCCACAGTGAGGAGACAGAGAAGAGTGTACAGACCCAGGGTAACCTACCAGGGGCTACATGAACTGGATATAGTGGAGCACAATAGGGTGGACAGGGACCTCCTACAGCAAACTGTTGAGCTGTGCTGGCCACACCTGACAAACAGAACTAACAGAGGGGAACTCATCCCAGTGGATACCAAGGTATGTGTAGGCCTAAGAATACTAGCTACAGGTACCTTCCAAAGGCCAACTAGGGATATGATGGGGATTTCACAAACATCAGCATCCAGGGTACTCCACCAGTTCCTGGATGCCATGTCAACACATGTCAGTGAGCATGTATATTTCCCCAACACCTGTGAGGCATTGGCCAGCAATATGCAACTGTTCCACAAAATAGCAAAATACCCTGAGGTAGTGGGTGCTATAGACTGCACACACATATGCATCAAAGCACCACCTAGTGAGTGGGGTAGGGTCTGCATCAACCGTAAGAGCTTCCCCTCCATCAATTTCCAGGTCATGTGCGATGCCCAGGGCATAATAATGAATGCGTGTGCTGGCTGCCCTGGAAGCTATCATGATTCCTACATCTTGCATCTGATGCAGCTGTACCAGAGATTTGCCAATGGGGACATCCCTCACGGTCACCTAGTGGGGGATGATAGATACACACTGGAGCCATGGCTGATGACAACCATCAGAAATGCACATGCACCCGAACAAGAGCTCCATAATGAGGCACACACACAGACCAGAATTATAGTAGAGCGTGTGTTTGGGATGCTCAAGTCATGGTTCCGATGCCTGGACACATCCGGTGGAGCCTTGCAGTACTCACCAGCTACATGTACCCAAATTGTCCTTGTATGTGCCATGCTACACAATATAATCCTGCAGAAACAGCTGCAGCAGGAACATCATGGGGCAGGACCACACAGCCCCCCACCATTGCCAAGGCCTGCACAGGCACAGAGTGACTCGGAGGAGGAACAACCTGAGCCTGCCCCAGTAGGCAGAAGAAGGCATTCCCAGTATGCCCTGGCCTTGAAGAGGCAATGCATAGCACATACACTGACACAGGAGGGACCCAGAGAATAATACCTTTCTCTGGACTCTCACATACAGTAAAAGGGATGCCAAACATTACACTACCTGTCCTTAACCATGTGTAGGGAGTGTACTATGTGAATCCAACATAGGCAGCCCTGCAGCACCACCCTCAATACTGGGACACCCACAAGGTAAGTGACTCCCACATGCCAGTCAAGGGGGGTCACATACCCAACAACAGTCACAGCCAACAGGACAGGTGTAGACAAACACAAATAAAGGCTGTGCTATGGCCTCTGAATGAGGCCTATGGGTAACCCCCCCAGGCCTACACAGACAGACTGCAGCAGGTCAGGCAGTGGGATGTCAGTTCTGAAGGGTAGGAAGTCAGAAACTAATATCTAGGTAATTAAAAGGTAAGATCTGTAGTACACTGGTATGCCTCTAGCCAGCATGATAGGTAAGACTACAGACTGAAATGGGGGACCCGACATACCAGTACAGTCCTAGCAAATGTGTACAAGTGTCAGGTATGCCCCTCAATCCGATGTACAAATGTAGTCACAGTCAGGTGTGCACCCCCCCCAATCCTGTGTAAAAATGTAGAAATAGTCAGGTGTGCCCCCCCATCCTATGTAGAAATGTAGTAACAGTCAGGTGTGCCACCCCAATCCTGTGTAGAAATGTAGAAATAGTCATGTGTGCCCCCCATCCTACGTAGAAATATATTAACAGTCAGGTGTGCCCCCCACAATCCTGTGTAGAAATGTAGAAATAGTCAGGTGTGTACCCCCATCCCACGTAGAAATATAGTAACAGTCAGGTGTGCCCCCCCCCAATCCTGTGTAGAAATGTAGAAATAGTCAGGTGTGCCCCCCATCCTAAGCAGAAATATAGTAACAATCAGGTGTGCCCTCCCCACAATCCTGTGTAGAAATGTCAAAATAGTCAGGTGTACCCGCCCCATCCTATGCAGAAATGTAGTAACAGTCCATGCCAAATGATCGACAGATACCCTGCAGAGACAGCATGCTACCTGTAGGTGTACAACACAAAGGTCAGCACTGCAGCACAAACTACCTGGACTCGATCCACACATTCAGTACAGATGGCCATACTGGGCATGCTCACACACATAGAGTAATGAAGGCAATGTCAGTCAACAACATACAGAAAGGTCATACTGGGCATGCTCACACACTTAAACAGATGAAGGCCATGTCTACAAACACTAGTGGACCAGACATATCTGGCAGCCGCAGATGTTAGTGCAGTCATTCCTCAGTATGCACCACACATGCTTTGCACACACAGTGGATAGGAATATAGGCATATATGTAAGGACAACACACTATAATAAGCCAAAGGTAGATATACATAGATGTGTGGAAGAGGGTGACTGTGACAAGGAGCCATCCATGGCTCTCCCACCCAGCACACAGCCAAAGGGCCACAACCACATTAGGATCTGATGTCACACACTGCAGATACTAGCCACCAGTATCTGTCAGCATTACAGAGTATGTGGTGCATGTGCCAGCTGTGCAACATGCAAGGGAGCCCGCAGGATTTTTTGTAGGGGGTGCAAACCCAGAGCCCCGTCAACACAGCCCCACCCCCTCTGTCCACACAGCCCCACCCCCTCCATGCACACAGCCCCCACCCACACAGCCATTCCAGTGTCCCATTACTTGGCTATTTCTCCCCATTTGTCATAGACACTGTTCAAATCTCTCAGTGTGCATACTGTTTTATGCTTTACTTCTACAATGATTACAGATATCTGGATTTCATTTACAACTTTTATTTCAAATTGTATAGCACAAACATTGATAGGCATTTACTAAACCTAAACAAAGCAATAGTCTTACAATGAAAACAGACTTAGCATTAAAAATTTACCTTTGAAATCCACATTCACTGAAACAGCATTGAAACCCACATTCAAAGAAAATGCATCTGGCCAGTGGCAGGGTAAGTTTACCTTTGGGCTGTTTTCAAATCATAGGCTCCTTGCACACATTTTTAGAACCATGCAAATGTTCTTTGATTCACCTTCCTGACTGTATTAATTATACTATATAATAATTGAATTATATCCCTTGTATAATACAGCACCGCTTGTTAAGAGTGTGTTTTAAATTTATAGTTCTGAACATTTTTCCTTTAAGCAATGAAACAAATCATATGAACCAATAATGACAACCTGCCCAATTCAGAACATTTCAACCATAAAGGGCCACTCAAACTTGTCATACAATCTACCAATATCAATCAATATGCAGAATCTCTGCAGAAGTAAAAGTCATCTGAGTAATTCCACATTAAAGAGATCTGAAACCAATGAAGAGGTTGTTGCTAGAAAACTTTATATTTCAGTGTTTCATTTACAAATTCAGTGGCTGTTGCCCTTGAAGAATAAATTGCCTATGCTACATTAAAATAAATGGTAAGTTGGTATATTACAATAGGGAATGGGTGGCAAGCTGAAAAACAGGTTCATAGTTATTAGGTGTCTCATCCAAAGGAGGACATACTAAGAACTGCAGTACCATACCCCCTTAAAATACAAATGTACATGCTGTAAGAATAGAACCTTCAGCCTTTTGCATCAAGATGCAAGTATGTTACCTGCTGTGCTGACTGTTTGCTCTAGATCACTGCAGTCTGTCAATTGAATTGAAACTCTATAAAAAAATACAGTCATAATGAAACCTTAAACTATGCAACTAAAAATTCCAGTGACTCAGTGGACACAGGGCTTGACTGTATTCAGCTGAGGGCAGGTTACCAAAAAAAAAAAAAAATACTTATTCACACAAACCCATACAAAAAACTTGGAATATAAGCTGTAATCATCTGGCAAATTAAACAGCTAGCATGATACAGTCTTACAGAAAAAAATATGCACAATGATTCTGAGTACTACAAAGTACAAATGCATGAATCAACCCCCAATAATGTGTGATACAATTGTTATTTTTATAATTATAAACTGACATTCATTCAGGTGATACATCAAAGTGATGTGTAACTTTAATCTGACAGGAAAACAACGCTGTGAAACAAGCAGCTCCTCCTGTAATATTTCCTTTTGCTTTATAGTACTACAATAACAAGTTTTGGTTGCACAACAAATGTTGGACAGCAAAGTCATCCTAAGAGGACACTACCAACTGACATACATTCACTCTACAACTGAAAGTGTATAAATCATTAACCTGTTATCCCACACAGAGAGACAGAAACATGTATATGTACACAAACCTTCAACAAAGCAGCAATTAAAAAGGGGATGAAAACTAAGTATGAATCATAAGTTCATAGGTTCATAGGTTCATACTAGGCTATCTGCCCTAGGGCATTTACAAGCCTAGCCAGAGTGTGTGTGGCTTTCGCCACCCCTTGGGATGAGAATACTAAGCCCATTTAGGGTTTAATTTACTGTGCCTCTGTCTAGTAGTGACACAGAGATGACCCCCGGGGTAAACCTACGATCTCCCATCCACCCGTCAAGATTTCTCTTGAAGAGAGTCAGTGAGGGACTCTGCCTAACATGGACTGGGATTCTGTTCCAGAGTGTAGGGAGCCTCTGGGTTATGAATCTGTCTCTCCAGCACGTCCTATTTATTTCTGTGTTGAGGTTCAAATCTCTTGCTCTCGTGGCTCAGATGGATTTAGATTTTCTGAGGTGGAGCATGTCCATTAATTCGGGATTGGACATGGCCTTGTACGTCAGGCATAGATCGCCTCTGAGTAGGCGGTATGCGACTGAATAGAGCTGGAGTTTCTTCAGCTGGGCAGCATATGGCATATGTTTCAGACCCTTTATCCTCTTGGTGAGGTACTTTTGGGGTCTTTCTAACTGCTGTAGGTGTCGGGTAAGATACATCCCGAATGGGGCATTGTACTCAATCATGGGCCTGATAAGAGAAGAGTACAGGGGCACAATGACCTCTCTTGATCTAGATGTGAATCCCTTCATGATAAGGTGGGCAATATAGAAGGTCTTCCTAACCACCTTGGCAATGTGAGTGTCAAATGAGAGGCTACTGTCAACTTGGGTCCCTAGGTCCCTGATTACCTCTTCCGTACTTAATGGATTACCACCTATGTGGTAATTTGTGGGTACCTTGTTTTTCCCAAAGGGTATGACTATACATTTCTTGGCATTCAGTTTAAGGCCATGGCTCTGGCACCAATTATCCATTTCTATGAGGCCTTTCTGAAGGATTCTTGTGTCCACTGGAGTATCAATTATGGTGCCCAGTTTGCAGTCATCTGCGAACTTTGTCAGCCACAATCCTCCAATGTTTGCTTGCACCTCGGAAAAATAAATGCCGAACAAGAGGGGTCCCAGGACTGAGCCCTGTGGGACACCGCTTGTGGCTGGCTTAGAGTCTGACATGGCTCCAGCAATTCTGGCCTTGTGGGTCCTGTCCTTGAGCCAGTTTGCAACCCATCTTGTGACATACGGGTTTACATTTAAGCTGGTGAGTTTGTCTATGATGCCCGAGTGGGGTATTGTGTCAAAGGCTTTTGCAAGGTCAAGGTAGGCTGTGTGAACCGCCTTACCCTCATCAATGGCCTTAGTGACTGTTTCAAAAAAGTTGACCAGGTTTAAAAGGCAGGATCTGCCCTTGACAAAGCCGAACTGGGTAGGGTCCAATGTCTGTAGGTCTCCAATGTCTTTGTTTATGAGTTCCATAATGATCCTTTCCATAGCTTTGCAGACCAGGCTCGTCAAGCTTATGGGACGGTAATTTCCAGGGTCCATAGAAGCACCTCCTTTGTGGAGTGGGACCACTGTTGCTGTACGCCATTCTTTGGGTACGTATCCTGTAGTAAGGCTAAGATTAAACAGCAGCCTTATGTGCGGGTTTAGTTCCTCTTGGAGTTCATGTAGCACGCAGCCCGGGACACTGTCCGGTCCCATTGATGCTGTGTTTTTAGCTTTGGAGAGGGCAGCTCTTACCTGGGCATCTGAGATGTTTGGGAGGCTACACTCTGCTGGGATAGATATTTCTCCTTTTGTGGGGGAGGGGGCAGAGAAATTTGCACTGAACCTGTCTGCCAGAATGTTGGCAATGTCTGTGGGTTCAGTGTATTTTGTGTCATTTTGGACTAACTCTGAGCATATCTGGGAGTTTCCACCCAGGTTTCTAACATAGCTAAAGAAAGCCTTGTGATTGACTTTTGTGTCTTTTGCGATTTTTCTCTCGAAGTTGGCCTTGGATGATTTTATGAGTGAACGTAGTTTTTTGCTAGTACTGATCAGAGATGCCTTCCCTTTTAGGGATTTTGCTCTGTCATGTAGTAGCTTCCTCCTCCTGTTGTAAAGTTTGCTAATGGCTGGGGTCCACCAGACGGGACACCTGCCTTTGGGGGAATGGGTCTTGGTTTTATTAGGGATTGCATGACCCATGCATTCTTGAAGGTGTCCGTAGAAGACATTTATAAAGGATTCAGCGGTGTGGGCTGTGGTTTCCACTGGCCCTGGGGCCTTGAAGGATACCACTTCAGTCTTAAGAAGTGTGAAGTCGGCTTTTGAGAAATTCTTTACTGTGGTCTTTTGTGCAGGGGGTGGTGGCGGGATGACAATTTCCAGTGAGATTAATTTATGGTCTGATCTCACCAATGAGGGGTATACTTCCGGTGTGGAGCATTGTGACCCCATGTTTGTGATGATCAGGTCTAGTATATTATCTCCTCTTGTAGGAGTGGTGACTAGTTGTTCCATCGCATTTGAGTTTATGAATTCTAGGAACCTTTGGGCTAGGGTGTTTGGGCTTGAGTAATGTTCCCAGTCTATGTTTGGGTAGTTGAAGTCTCTCAATATGATGGTATTTGGAGAGACATTCATACTCTCCAGTGTCTTCAGGAAGGCTGAGTGGGGTTCCTGAGTTTGAGAGGGCATGCTACAAATTGTAGGGCAGTTTTGCCTATGGTTAGTTGCACCTGGATGGTCTCTGATGCTTCGTGCATTTCCACTAACCTGTTGGTGTGGGTATCTTTGATGAATATGGATACTCCCCCTCCTTTTGTGGTTCTGTCCGAGTTTTGGGGCTGGAAACCATGATATGAGGTATAACCTGGTAGTGCTGGGGTGCTCTCAGGAGCCTTTAACCAGGTTTCAGTCACTGCACAGACATCGATGTTCTCCATACTGAGGAGGGCTTCAAGAGTGTGCATCTTGAGGTTTAGACTTCTGGCGTTGAGCAGCATTACCCTTAGTTTTTTTCCAATTGTGTTTTCTAGGGAGGTGGGTTTGTCTTTTGAGCCTTGCCTAAAAAAGGCACTATGGGATGGCAAGAACCTTGGCCAATATCCGGAAGCCCAGGGGTGACAGGTGCAAGCCATCCCTTGCGAAGCAGCGTGGCTTGTCAAGCATGTCATCCCAAGCAGACAGACATTGGGTCGCCTTAGAATGACACCAGTAATTAAGCCAATTGTTAAAGCTGATCATTTTGTCTTTGTACTGTGGCATCATTCTTGGTGAGGGTAAAATGCAGCTCAGGGTCAGGGTCATACCGGCCTGGGCTACATAATCAGAGAGCTCCTCTATGTCTCTTTTCATGTAGTCCAGGGAAGTACATCTCAGGTCATTCACACCAGCATGGACAATGACTGAGTCATATTTGTACTTGCTTTGGAGAGACCTGAGTACTTGTGTTATGTGGTGGATTCTAGCACCCGACAGGCAGCTTACTGTAACCCTCTCCTTGTTCAGTCTGGTGAGCAGCACGTCAGTGTGTCTGACTATGGAGTCACCTATTACAAGTGTATCTGGCATGTTGTTTGGCCTTAAGGGCTGTGACTGTTTAGCACACTGACTTTGGGAACTATGTGTTGCATGTGCTATGTCTTTAGGTAGTGGTCGCTTGGGTGTCTGCTTTGGAGGCCTCTGTTGTTTTGGTAGATTATTAATTAGAGCCTCCAAGTATGTTTTTGTGTGTTTATTTGTTTGGTTTGCAGTTGTGATAGGTCTATGTGAGACTGGGTTTGTGGTGTGCATGGTTACCTTCTCCTCCTGACTGGTTTTGCCAGTACTGAGTTGAGAGAGCTCAGCCTCCAGTTTGGCTATATAGTTGCATCTCTCACATATATTTGTATTTGTCTGGAGAAGGAGAGGGTTGTCTGTGTACATGAGGCAGTTGTAACATTGCCTCAAGATTCCCAGATTCACCAGTTGAACAGGAGAGGACGCCAGCAACTGACCCTTCGACATGCTAGAATAGTGTAAAGGATAGCTGTGTACCTGAGTCAGAAAGGACCTATAGGGAAATGGGTACTCAAGGGGATTTTAGGTGAATGAAGTGCTTTTTTTTTTTTTTTTTGTTAAGAGTGCTTTATCTGTATAAAAATGTTTTAGGAGCAAGTACTGGGCTATTCAGATAGAGAATAGACTGTTTAGATTACAAGTAGAGCAGTTCTAAGGGAAAAATTGAAGAGCAGACTTTGCAGAGCCAGAAATAGTTTAAACTTGATTAACCGGTGCTGCCCGATGCTGCTCTATGAGCAACTTCACGCTAATTCGCGCAAAAGCGCGCTAAAGCGGGCTTTACAGCAGGGGGCTGAAAAGAGCTAGGAATTGACCCAAAATGGCCAATAAACTACAAGTTGCTGGGCTGGAACCACTCCTCTAGGGACAAGTAGGTTGCTCAGTGCTCCCCACTCCCACTGGTGAACAAAGAAGCTTCCTCTTATCCAAATAAGGATATGGATAGCACAGGAACTATGATTTTGAATCACATTAAACTTTTCTACTAGGCATTTGTTTAGCTGTTTGTCTGGCAACAAAACACCGTAAGGTGAGCAGTTGCATACAAAATACACATGCCTTTTGTTTTTCAGTATCACAATAGCAAACTTTCAGTTGAAGAATGAATGCAGAACAACTAAATCATTTTTAAAGCTCATTACCAACTGATTTGTTCTAACAAGCTCCCTGATATATGCATGTGTTTACAAACCTCCCAAGAAGCAAAGAAACAATTTCAAGTAGAACAAACCCTTCGGACATAACCACCCCACACACACACATATACATACATACACACACACACACACACACACACACACACACACACACACACACACACACACACACACACACACACACACACACACACACACACACACACACACACACACACACATCTTCATTCAGATGCCTTACTCACTCTGAAAAGCATCCTGTCTATCTTCAGTCCTCCTTGCAGCTAAATTAAACCCATCACAGCTCTGCATCAGTGCTCGCTGATCTGACTCCATCTTCAGTCGTCCTCCTCGCAGCTAAAGTAAACCCATCAGAAGCGGCAGAAACCATCCGTTTCAAAGTAAATGCAGCAGAAACCGTCTGTTTCGGTTCCCGCTCACAAACCTGAAAATATGTGCATCGTGCGATGATGTCAGCACGCCCATGGCACAGATGTAACTGGACTTAAAGGGCGTTCTTAAAGAAGAATGCCCTAAAAAAAAATGCTTTTTTAATTAAAAGATTAACTAGCCAGCCGATTCCAGGGGGGGGGTGCATGTGCACCTCCTTGCACCTGCCTGCGGGTGCCCTTAGCAACATAACTGTTTAAGGAAGTAGTCATCTAGCAGCTGTTTACATGTACCTGTGGAATATGACCCAGGTTGTGCGCGCATGTGGCGTTTCAACCCCTAGATGAATGGGTTATGGCCCATGCACACACACTGCCCTCCCCATAGCCCCACTATGACAAGCCTGCTGAGGTCATCTACTGTGAAATACACCTTTGGGAGAGTTGCATCCCAGCAATCTCCGTGGCATGTCCCATAACTGTGCACTGCTGTACTGTGATAAACTAGTCAATAGGCGTTCTAACCCCAGCCTTGGCAAGTGTGTGTGTGTGTGTGTGTGTGTGTGTGTGTGTGTGTGTGTGTGTGTGTGTGTGTGTGTGTGTGTGTGTGTGTGTGTTTGTCTGTCTGTGTAGAGAGCTAGGCTTTTAGGGTAGTCACACTCCTTACAATTGAAATGCTCTACTTTGGTAAGGCTGCTGATGTCATCCACCTAGAAATGCACCTCTGGGTAGCTGTAACCCAGTAATCTCCGTAGCACATCCTGTAACTGCGACCTGCTGTAATGTAAGACATTAGTTAGGTAGCTGTTCTAGTCTCAGACATGGCAGGTCTGTGTAAAGAGCGATGTTTTTTAGGGTAGTCATACTCCCTACAATTCAAATGCTCATCTTTGGCAAGGCTGCTGCTGTCATTCATCTAGAAATACACCTCTGGGAAGCTGTAGCTCACCAATCTCCACAGTGCATACTGTAATTGCTGTAGTGTGATAAATTAGGTAAGTAGCTGTTCTAATCCCAGACATGGCAAGTTTGTCTGTCTGTCTGTATAGAAAGCAATGCTTTTTAGAGTAGTCATACTCCCTACAATTCAAATTCCCATCTTTGGCAAGGCTGCTGATGCCATCCACCTAGAAATACACTTCAAAGGAAGCTGTAGCCCAATAGTCTCTGTAGCACATCCTGTAACTGTGTACTACTGTAGTGTGATAAATTAGGTAAGTAGCTGTTCTACTCCCAGATATGGCAAGTGTGTGTGTGTGTGTGTGTCTATCTCACCTTGTCTGTGTAAAGAGCAATGCTTTTAGGGTAGTCACACTCCATACAATTTGTATGCTCAACTTTGGCAAGGCTGCTGATGTCATCCACCTAGAAATATACCTCTGGGAAGAATGTGGCCCAATTATCTCTGTAGCATGTGCTGTAACTGCGTAATGCTGTAGTGTGATATAGACCTCTATAAGGGATTCTATACTCACGTATGTCGGTTGTGGATGTTCTATATGTGTTTCAATGTCTATGTAGGGAGCAATGCATTTTAGGCTACTCACACTCAGTACATTTCTAATGGCCAACTTTGGCAGTCCTGCTGCTGTCATCCAATGTGAAATACACCTTTGGGGAAAGAGGTCTCCAGTAAGCCCTGTGGTGTGTCCTATAACAGCTTCATGCTGTAGTCTGATATCGACCTCTGTTAGGGGTTCTATACCCACACATGTCGGTTGTGGATGTTTTGTGTGTGTTTCAGTGTCTGTGTGGGAAGCAATGCATTTTAGGCTAGTCACACTCAGTACATGTCTAATGGCCTACTTTGGCAGTCCTGCTGATGTCATCCAATGTGAAATACACCTTTGGGGAAGAAGTACTCCAGTAATCTTCATGGCTAATACTATAACTGTGTAGTGTAATAAACTAGTTAGTTAGGGGTTCAACTCTCAGACATGACAGGTGTGTGTGTGTTTATGTGTGACACCTGGGCCCAATATGGGGTGGGTTTTGCAAATGTCTTTTATGGTGGCCCTATATCACAATGTCCACTGTACAGGGATAACAGATGTGAAATAGCCAAGAGGCTGGGGTGCAAATCCATACCCATACATGTGACATCACGGCCAGGCAATCACAGTTAGCAACCCCAGTATTACCCAGAGCACACTCTCAACATATATCACATACACAAACACACACACACACACACACACACACACACACACACACACACACACACACACACACACACACACACACACACACACACATGCCAAGGCAACACCCAATATGTGTGTAGTACACTGCATATTGCCGACTGATAGTAACTACGGAGTGATTGCAGTGGCCTACAGAGGGCATGGCTCCTTGTCCACCTTTCCAATAGACACATACATGCAGACAGTGCACCTTCCCCATGTTCCCCACTGGACACCTGCAACACCTGTGGTGCCATCACATGTGACCCATAAAGGACATGCCATGCCTGAAAACATGCCCTGTATGGACAGATGCCACTGATGCCAGGGAATGCCATTAGCATGCTATCAATGTAGGTGCAGGGTTTAACTGCTGTCCATTACCAGTTAATGCCACAGGTGGCCAAGACTGGCACATCTGATGATAATCTGTGTACACAACATGGGCCCAACACCCCAGATACAGTTCCACATGTCAGTGTACATGCATGTGGGAGGTGTGCACATCCCAGACACTGTCCATGTCATGGACTAGGGAACACATACATGGCAAGCGATGCACAACATTGGCCACACGCAATAGCCACCCAGGTGACTGGATGGTGGATACAATACCCACCTGTGTGGGCAAATGCAGACACCACAGGCTTGAGCCACAATGCAGAACATTGTCATGTGGCCTGATGCCAAGGTACACCCATCACCTAGCCTTGTATAGCCATCTGGCACAGTCGACCACCACATACCCGTGCAAAAATGCACCCATGCATGTCAGTACTGGCACCCTGTGTGTTTGTGTGCGTGTTGTATGATGCATATGATCACATCCACACTCACTATAACCCCCAGTGGCATACTGAAGCATGCTGTCTGATGTCAGACACCTCCCCATACCCTTTGCCCATATAACCTCCATATGACCCGTGTGGTGCATGTGATACGTGCACAGTAATGTGTTGTGGCAATCTCACTAGTGATGAGCTGTACCCCTGGTCATGCCAAGTTTGTCAATTTGTGTGCATCCCTGTGAGAGTGTGGCTGTGTTGATGCTGGCACCTGTTCATGCAGACAGGCATGTGTACATCACCTACCATATAGCTACCATATCCCTGTTGCAGATGTCACTCACCATCACATATATGTTCTGTGGACTCCACAACAGGCAACCTATGTGGTGCATCCAACAACTGTATAGGACTGTAATAGCACTACACAGTAATCAGGGTTTTGATACCCTGTGCTGGCAGATGTGTGACGCAAACATGCTTAGTTTTTACTCTCCCACCCCTCCCTGACTCTGCCTCTTTCACTCCCTCACTGGTGGATGTGGAGACCTATACCTGCATTTCTTAGGCAGCAGCGTGTGCATTTTAGGTAATGCTCATGATCAGCTGATGGCCTCTGTACAAATTGCAGCCCTCCCCTAGCTGATTGCATGTGGAACAGCTGTGTTAACATTCCCATAGCCAATAGCATGGAACCACACTCCAATATCTAGGAACATCATGTTTGTTTTGGTCCTTTTAATTCACTGTGAGCAGGAACTCATTCTATTGTTGGGCAAACAGCATCTCAGATGGAGTGGGGATTTACCTCTGACAATATACACTGTGAAAACAGGCCAACACACAGGAGGGGGGTGTGCCTGACCTGACTACAGACTGTAAGTGCTGCTATACTGCATTTGGAGTAATGTTGGTTTAACAGGGTGTGTGTGGATATGGCTGCCCTGCATGTATTAAATCCTGCCATGTCAGTTGTATGTTTATGAGGACTCCCCATCTGTAGGGTCATCTGCAGACTGGGCAGTGTGTGGTGTCTTTGGTGTCATGTGTTACCCACAGAACATGTATCTGTGAACTGGAGAAGGTAGTATGAGGATTGCAGTCTGTAGATGGTGAAAGCCATGACAGTTACTGACTTCATATCCCTCATAGGACATATGTTGCAACAAACGCTGTTATAACAGTAAATTATGATGTTATCACAGCAACATGTCAAATTTGGCCCTGTGTATGTGCTTCCAGCCACAACTCAGTCAACCTTTGTACATATGTCATGCATTAAGAGGTTCATATGTACTGTACACCATAATTAGTGTCATCATATCTGATAACAAGCCAGTGAGATATCAGACTGCTACACATGTTATGTACAGTAGGGGTTATATTTGATGACATAACCTGGACATACTGTGGTTGTTTGTACAGTAATGAGGTCTGTGTACTTATGGTGAATGTCAACAGTGTGTGTATAAATATGTACCTTGGCCTGTGTACAGACTGTGGTAGTTGTCAAGGTCCTAGGTCTCATCCTATCTGATGTTACATGCTGCTCCACTGTATGTTACCATATCTGCTTACATGATGTTTGTAGGGCCATACACACACATGTCCCATACCACAGTCAGCCATCAGACCAAATTGTGTAGTGGCCCAGTATATGTAGGGTTAGTGTGTGAGTGGGACATATGAGGATGGTGTTGAACAGATAGTCCATATACTGTAATATTATGCTAGCTTGCCATATGTGGCTGTGGCTGTGTTCTCATTGGTTGTGGTTATGCACTTTCACACAGGTGTATCTTACCATGTTGTGTGACATGCCTGTACAGCCTGCTATATATTCAGGTACATGTGCATTTCCCCATAGGAGATGTAGGCCAGTGTCGAGCCAGTCTGCCTGTAACCTGCACAGTGCATTGTTACATGCCTAGCAGCTTAGTGTACTTACCCAGTGAGATGTCATGTGCAGATACTTGCCAGATGTACTGCTGCCAGGCCTCCCTTAACAGTCATGTATGTCAGACAGAGCAGTGGGATGCTGTACAGATGTATGTCAATATCTAATGGGTAGTATGTGGCCATGGCACCCCAGTACCATTGGTTATTACGTTTCAGGCCAGACAGGGGTGTGTAAATGCATAACCTATAGTGGCATATGTATACCAGTCCTTATGTGTTATATCCATCTACATGACTGTTAACATCCATATTGTCAGGCATGGTACACATGTTTTGCACTAAGGGGTTCTGTGTATACCTCTGGACTGTACAGTGTGTCAGAATGTCCACACATATTGGCCAATATCTCTGCTGCAGTCGACAGTGGCAGTACGTACTAGCAGCAGTATTTTACTATGATGTCCTTAGGATGTCTGTCAGTAGCCAATGGCACACATGTGGAAAGCAGATGTGACCTCCCACACACACCATGTCTGTGAAGACAATCCCAATTACAGTAGCAATAGTATATAGAACTGTAATAGTACACAGATAAAGGTTTTCCATTTCTGCAAATCTGTCTGTGGTGTTTTTTCCTATGACCTCTCTGTGGGTATATGTTGCAGGCAATGACTGTCATTTGTATGGGTGGCCCATACAGTGTCCAGTTGTTCAGGTGTGAACTGTAGGCATAGTGGCTGTTCCATATTTTGTGCACCTTCTACATATGTATCTTACTGTACATATCTCTGCATGTGTATGTGTAGTCACATGTATATCTATATATATATATATGTAAATATATATATATATATATATATATATATATATATATATATATATATATATGTGTGTGTATCTGTATCTGCATATATGTGTCTGTTTATATGTATCATGGGGATGTTGATAGCTTCCACATTTTACATTTTCTATGGGAGCCTGACTGTACTGCATGATATGTTACCAATACCAGCCTTATAACAGAAAAAAGAAAACATAGTGATAAATACAAATACAATAAATAAACCTACTTTAAATTTTTGCTAAGTGTAAATAGCTTGGTATATACCGGTTTTAATGAAACATCAAAATTAACATGTCCTCAAAAATAAATAAACTACTTTAATCTGCTATCAAATTTATGATATAAATATAAATTTTACAATTAACCTAATGAACAATGTTTAAAACACTCAGTAAACAATCACATTTTATATGATGTAAACCCAGGTCCATGAATTGATGCTATAATCATGTTTGGGTGTTTAGTTATCCACAGAAAAAGTTGTGTGAAATATAAAAACCTTATAAGCTTAAAAGCGCTTTATAACATAAAACTGTAATCAAATATCATACATGTGCCTAATGTTGAACTTGTAATCCAAGAAACATCTCATCATGCACAGTAGGTAGTTTTTTACTCAATTACTCTTTAGGTTTAAATTTTATCAATTGAGTATGTAAAACAACACTATCTTTTAGCAGCATGTGGGGTATTATAAGACGATCCATTCATGAAATGTCTACACAATGAATGTACAACGGTTTATGAATACATAACACTAACAGGTACAATATTGCAAGTTTCTGCAGTTGTAAAGGAATGCCTGGTTTCATATGGTTTTATTTTATATCCTTTTTTGCCATTAGTACCCTCCAGTATTTATATATTATCTATATTAATAATTTGTAGACTTATTAAAGATGTTATGTGCCTCTCCAAGTTTAATGCTACATGAAGCTATATAACCATAGTAGGTTGTGCCTTTGTAAGTTTTGTATTTTTTCTTATAAATTTTTCCTGTATGGATATGATTCAATGTCTTGTTGGTTTTCTATTAGCTGCTTTATAATCATTATATGATCTGGAGTTTTTTTTATGTGCCTTTTATATTTCATACTTTCATCTCCACTTCATATTATTTTTCATTCATGCTTTTAGCACATTAGTACTATTCAGATCCCTAATTAGCTAAAGTGTTAGCATTCACACAGCATGCAATTTACCTCCAGATGTATCCTTCTTCTTTTAGATTGATGTACTTTTGAAATTATAATCATTAGTACCTAGTCACATTTTTGTGACATACTCTTATTTATAATATTGGCCCATTTAGTTTTCATAAACATACATCATCTATCTACCTAATATTTAATTCTTCATTTCATAATTATGTTTCTAACAACCTTCATATATATGCACCAAAAAACAATTGGTAAAACATTTCATTTTACATTCTAGCAAGCTCCCCTACCATTGTATTTCCTGTTTGTTGCAATATGATGCCGTTATTTTGCTACAAGTATTATAGGGGTTTGCCAACCTTTATATTTTGTTATGTATCATAATGTTTTGCTACCAAAATATAATGAAACAGACATTAGAATCTTTCTGATAACAGGTTGTATTTTCATGTGTGTTAATTACATAGAAAATATTTGTGTCTTTAAAAGTTGTAAAATAAAACTCATCAAATCATTTGAAATTACATTCCGTATTAATATATACATAAAAATACAATTCTTTTCATATATATCATATTATCATAGTTTGACTGATACATTTTCATATATTATAATAGCTTTATCTTTTCTTTAACCATTATTGAATGTATCGAAGCCATGTTAGTTTACATTGATGTTAATGATATGGCACAAAGGACTTGGTACAATTGGGACGTTTTATATAATTGCGTATTATAGTGAATATATTCTTCATGGGCGCTTTAAATCTAATGTTTATATTTTAAGACACATGTAATTGTGAAAACAGAAATGTCAATGAATTCATATATTTATTGACATACACAAATGTTATAAATTCCGATATAGTTGAATACAGTATAAATAATAATATTATCAGTGTTATATTGATTCATCCATAAATTTCATTTTAGCACCTTTATGATTACCTAGATAATTTGATTTGTACTATCTGACAATTTTAAGTATTGATTGATCAGT
The DNA here is from genome assembly GCF_019279795.1 of Protopterus annectens. Classification (NCBI taxonomy): domain Eukaryota; kingdom Metazoa; phylum Chordata; order Ceratodontiformes; family Protopteridae; genus Protopterus; species Protopterus annectens. The sequence goes on from NC_056728.1 coordinate 398,993,396, forward strand.
TATGACCATCTTATATGCAATCTTACCCTTTAATTTAATGTACACTATCTGTCATAATTTATTATTGCATATAAAAGTATTAACATATATTATATATTGCAGTTAAACACATAACTAGCATAAATTATAATTTGTCATTTATATCATAATTAATAATGCTAAAAAAAAATGGACAATTATAATGGTATATAAATACAGATTATGTATGATTCCAAGTAACACATATATAATATTATATTATAAATTGATAGACAATTATCAAGTGATATAACTGATAGATTGTTCATATTTTTTTAAGTTTTTAAAATATGTGATGATTAATTATTTATTTTTATCTGACCATTACTCCATCTGTATAGATAATTTAAACGGTAGTTTAGCCCCTATCCTCAACAATTTATGGTCTAACCCAAATCATAGATAAGTACCTATGCAAGCAATCATAAATAAGATTCATATTGCGCAATGGCTGGATTCTGGAACAAATATCATTGTACCTGGTAAAATAATATTTAAAGATATTTAAAATCTTAAAAAAATTGAAGTTAATGAACATTATTTTAAAAAAATGAAAAAGTTATATCATATATTATTATAAATTCCAAACTATGATATTTATGATATCAATATGGTATGTTTCTAAGGTATTATTGTGTAGATTCTATCAGAGAATGATATTAACACAAATTATCTATCAGAGAATTTTAACCACAAACACGCGATTCATACCAGATAACAATATCTTAAAACAATATATAAGATGGTGTGGCAATGGAATATTTCTGAACAAACAGTCGTATATACTTGGGTACCTGTAGCTGACAATGCACGCCAACCCTAGTTGCTGTAGGGTCGCCATGATGGTGAAAATGGTTGAGGATTATGTGAATATATGTGTAAATGTCATATAATACCTTAGGAAAGTATATATAATGGAAAAAGTGGAAGTTTAATTGTTTAAACAATGAATTTTAAATTTTGAAAATTAAGCATTTTCAAACAAATACAAACATGAATTGAATTTTGCATGTTCTTCATTGATAATTATATTAATACTTCTAGAAAATAAATTATTAAATCATTCAGGGTACATAATTGAGCACAAGGTTGACTTGCATGCTAGCCCATGTGGTAACCCCATGGCCGTAAAGTTAATAAATGGCTAAAAAGGTTATAATTTAGTAGACTAAATTCAGATCATGATATGTTTATATAGAAATGAAAACATTATAAAAATATGAAGAACAACCTGTGAAGATTCCTATTAGATCTAAATGCAGAAATTATCATATCAAAAGCAATAAAAGTTATAATATCAAATAACTTATAACTACCAACTAGGCAAAAACACATGAAACTATTAATAAATGCCCAATAATATAATAATGCCCGCAAATATTTAAGATATTTTACTACTAAATTTATATAATAATATAATAATAATAATAAAATACTGAATAATGGCAACTAAAGGCACATAAATTATTAAATATAGGAACTGGTACAAAAAATTAGTTTTACATAGCTAACATAAAAACATCCAATGAAATATTTTGATTAATTAATTATTGGAAAAAGAGGCTTCAATTTACAGTGAATCATGGGACATTTGCTGTGTACAGAGATGCATTTGTTGTTTGAAATAATAAAAGTAGTGATACTATAAAAGTGGATACATTCAAACATCCCACGACGGGGAAGAGAATATAAATTCTTTGGATATGCCAATTGGGAAATTGAACGTTGTTGTTTATTTAGCTACATGTTTGCATGTGTTTTTAAAAGTAATTGAGTGTAAAGCTTAGAAAGCTTAAGCTTAAAACACAAGTCCAACATTAGGCTTTCTAACAAGAAACATTAATGCGCCAACTGCATGATATACAAGTCGCTTGGCAGTTATTATCATCACTGGTAAATTCGGTTATAGGGTGTTAGTAAATCAACATTAGCAGGGGAGAGGCGTTCCAATTTGGCGTTGATTGAGAATATGAATAAATCAGATGAAACATAGACGATATGTACCTGCATCATCCTCTCTCAAAGATTAACCTATAATGCAAAATTGTATATTGAGAAGACGAAGAAAGTGTTAAAAATAAATTTTATATTAAAAACTAGTTATACAGTATATTTAAACATACTTAGTGTATATATTTACACTTATACATCTTTTCATTTTACCTACAGGTTATTATAAGTATTTTATGTATGTTGTCTTTTACACTTTATGCAGTGTATTAGTAATGTAAAATTTATATGTTAATTGTGTGATCATTTTCTTATATTATATAATATTGTTATTTTTTTTTTTTATTAATTTTTTGTTAAATTTCGCAAATTGATGATGTGTTGTGATGATGGCTGCAGGTCATATGATTGTGTATAAATGTGGGTGTTTTGGTTTATCATTATATTTGTTGGAGAAAGGGTTTTTGAACCTTTGAAGCTTTGAAGCTTTTTCGTTAAAGGTATTTCAACTCAACTATTCTTGTTTTTGGACCAATACCAGCCTGACATCATACTGGTGGGATGTAGTACTGTTAACATCTTGTGCCCATGTCATGTTAGGTTCTGGTTATGGGATCTGTAACACTTGGTAGTGTATCGCAGGATGGACGTGTTTGGCTGTGGGGGGATATGCCTATTCGTACAAGACATATATTGTTTGGGGCCTCTCAACCCCATTAACGATGCATGTGGACATATGTGTTTTTGTTAATCTACCATTGCTATCTACAGATGTATGGCCACATATACCTATATAGATATATATATCTGCTTGCATATATATGACTATGTCTGTATATACCTACATAGATATATATCTGCGTACATATATGTACCTTGCTGTGTATATGTAGACATATAGGTGTAGACATATATATATATGTGTGTCGATGTAGGCATTTGCATGTATATATGTTCATATATATTTTTATATATATATATATATATATATATATATATATATATATATGTATATATTTATAAATATATATATGCTGTATCTGTTTAGATATTAATATATTTACACACACACATGCATCTAGATTTTGGTATACATTCTCTGTACTGTTGCATGACTGGGCTGGATGGTATGTTTCTGAAAACATTATATGCATGCATATCTGGCATGGCTTAGTGGCAAATCACTTTTTCTATGGTGTGCAGGGTCCTGGGTTCGTGCCTTGCAGAGACTGTTTATTTTGTTGCTGGGCAGAACACGGGCCATGGATACAGAGTAATTAAGGCACTTTAAAGCAGTTATAAGCGGGTTTGCATGGAGCTAAGCACTGCTAACTTCCGGTTACAGTTTCTTATACTCTGTTAGCTTCTGAATTGCTTAACCTGTGTAGGCAGTGCTTACCCCCATGCAAACAGGCTTAAACCCGCTTACTGCTGCTTAAAAGTGCTTACTCCCGCTTACCCCCATGCTAATTTCTTTAAAAGAAAAGAAAAAGGGATTGATAGGAAAGTGGTGAAAAAAGGGGCACAAAGAGGGAAAGACAGTAGGGAAAATAGCCATGGATGTGCAGGAAGGGTGTAGGGAAGGTCCATAGCTGCCCATTTCTTCTACAGCAACAGCTGTGCATATGCACTGACTTTGGAGGTTGATGTGGACACTCAAACCCCTGGGTGGGGGTGAGGAAAACAATAATTTGTTGTGATGCCAATTAGACCGGATTACATGTGTCCAGTGGACACATGTACCAAATGGACAGATATATATGGGGCGAGATTTTTTTGTGGGAACAGATTGCGATTTTTTTTCAGGTGAGAGTGGGATGTTGGGGAGGGGTAGTAGGTATATTTGGGGAGTTAGACTGGATAGGTTAACTGACAAGACAAACAAGATGCATACAGGGGTGCTATATGACACATGTGGGGGGTAAACTCCTTGGACGGGGAGGGGTGTTTGGAAGTTGCAAGCCCATGAGCCCCCAAATGAAATCAGTGGGACTGAGGTCCCCACCCATGGGCAGTCACCACTGCACCTTCACGGCCCCAAAGGTGGCTGTGCTGGGGGCTGGGTAGGAGGGGCAGGCTTACCCTCTAATTGCACCATGAGGCCCACAAGCTGGTGTAGTTGGTCTTGAATCTCCTTGTCGAGCTCCCTACACACCACGGCCTGGACCTGATGGCAGGTGACAGGTACCTCTCCACCCCGCTCCCGGGGGGGGGGCCGAGCCCCATCCCCTGCAGCAGTTCCACCCGAAGGTGGTGCAGGGCCAAAGGAGGAAGAGGTTATACGCTGGGCCCCAAATGTGCTGGTGCCCAGTGCCATGGCCAGCTGAGGTGGGACAGGTGGGTCCGCTGGGACCAGCCTTTGCATACGAGCTATGGTGTTGCAGTTTTAAGAAAGATATCGGTTAGTAATAGTCAACAGCATTCAGGTTTTGTTATAACGGCATGCATAGGTATTCCCATTAACCCAAGACACCAGATTTACAACAGTTGCAGAGCAAGCAGAACACATGCATACATGGGAAAACAGTGGCCATTGCAACAGCATGCAGGTTTCATTGATGGCAACAGGCCACCAATATGGGAGTATTTTAACATGGCACATGCACAGAACCCAATGTGAATATTTATAAACCAATAGGACATATGTCCCAACAAAGGTTTGGAGTGTACACGTACCCATTGAGGTGTGTAACTAGGTTATTGTAGCACATATGGTGGGGGTGAGAGAGAGAGGTTAATTAACAACTAATATATCCTTGTAGTTTCACAACTTTCTTAGTCACTGCAGTGATCTGTCCCTTACATGTATTATTACACTACCCAATGCCCTTACTTTGTACAATAGTATGTTTGTAGATTAGTATCTACATGGACTGTGTCTTACATATAGTCTATACCTCTTACCTGTTATAGCTGTTGAGGAAATCATTGTTAACACTACCTGACAAGTTTTACACATACTCCCAGATTCCATGCTTGTAGGCAAGTATATAAGTGAACTGTATTGCACCTACAGTCTACACCTCTTACCTGTTATAGCTGTGGGGAAAATCTTTGTTAACACTACCTGACAGATTCTACACATACTCCCAGATTCCATGCTTGTAGACAAGTATATGAGTGAACTGTGTTGTAACTACAGTCTACACCTCTTACCTGTTATAGCTGTGGAGAAATATTTGTTAACACTACCTGACAAATACTACACATACTCCTAGATTCCATGTTGATGTTATACACATACCTAACAATCCGTTATTGCACACACTCTGGTTAAGGCTTGACAGGATGCAGGTGTTAATGTGACATATTTTGGAATAGCTGTCATACACTTTGGGTGAGGTGCTACAATGACAGGTTTGTTTTCATATATATATTCTCTGACTATGTTCAGGTCTGACTATAAGTTATATGTTAGCAAAGCTGCCTACATTTCTTGGATTATCACACTGATTTATCAGGGGAACAAGTTACCGGGCAGCAGATATGGGCCATTTATCTGGACATGCTGGATAGATCAGAACAGTTGAGGGGTATGACTATGCATACAGCTTACTACCTGCACATTCTGCCACAGTCTGTACAGTTGATGGTTATGATTATGCTTACAGCCTACTATCTGAACATTCTAGCAAAGTCTGTACAGTTGTTGGGTCTAATTATGCATACAGCGTTCTATCTGAACATTCTCACAAACTCTGTAGGGTTGTGGGGTTATGATTATGCATACAACTTACTAACACTCCCAGGATTCAAACCCCTGCTGTGTGTGGTAAAAATATTACAGTTGACATCACAGTACACTGTGCTATCAGGGAATTGGTGTGAAGCATTCCAGTGGTTTCTGTCTAAGTCTTCCTCAGTTATTCTATATGACTGACCTCCTGGGACTTCCAACATAGTTATACTGAACTTCCTACACATTTTAACTGCATTCAACAGTGTGGGAACACTGCTTAATGCAGCAATACAATTTATATAATGCAACACTACAACAACATATGAAAGCAGAATGTACACAAGCACCCCAGGGGTTATACTTTCATTCACAAGATATTACACCTTTATTTCCACACAACCTATATGCCAGTCTTCCTGCCATATTGTCTGGTTTATTCAGTACATCCCATACACAATACATATTTATACTGGTACAACACTTTCTAGAACTGTTATATTTATTTCTTATGACAGTACATGCAAGATTATTACTAACCTGCCTCAAGATGCAGCCTTTGCAGCCTAGCAGCATGGGCTTGCTGGTTTGCAGCCCACTCATCTGCAGCTGTCAGAGAAATACAGTGATATTTAGCCATTACCTATCCATATTATACACAAGCTGGGCAATCAGTATCTATGTAGTAGAATGGGTACTTACTCAGTGCTGGGGCATCGGCCATCTGCCTTGATTCTTGGATCCACTGCTCCAAGAGATCACACTTCCACAACTTCAGGTCAGCATGCTGATGCCTGACCTGCTCACCAGTCCAGGGGATACCAGTGGTACTGGTGAGGTCATAGGCGAGACTGTCCCAGGCCTCCACTTTATACTGAGAGCCCTGGTACTGGCCCTGCAGTAGTCTCTCCTCATGGTGTTTTACCAGGAGCCATACCATGAATCCGGACTCCTGCTCTAAATTGAGTGCCTTCCCCAACTCCAGCCATTCTTCCTACAGTAGGGAGCTGCAACCAGTTATGGGAACTATTCAAGCCTGTGGGGTTTAAATATGCCTGATTTCCCATACATTCCCGTGATTGGATGGTTTTGAAAAGGCTAAGCTATGGGCACACCTGCTTACCTAATGTTGACATTGCTTAAAGGGATATAGCACTGGGCAGATTGAGTTAGCCGGCCTACACATTGCTTACACCACGTAAGCTAAGCTGTGCAATGCTTAACATTGCTTAATATTTAATTAGCATTATATTTTCCTGTTGACATTGATTTATTATTTCTTACATGTTATATCTGTGTCTGGTATCTGTGATGCATGTGTACGTACACTGTATGGGGTCCTGGGGACTTCAACACTTTATTACAAAAACACCTCACATCTGGCCTTACTGCAGTACTCCAGTTCACATATTTATGTTATGTAGCAGGTTATACAACATCAGACTATACATAGATTCATTTCACATACTAAGTTTGATTTTTCTATGGTGAGGATTTGTTTGTTGAAACCTCAATCTGATGTACTGCTATGATGGTTTAGTGGTTAACTACTGGGACTATATTATACAGGGTCCTGGGTTTGATCCTTGTAGAGGTTGTTTATTTTGTTGCTGGGCAGAACACGGGCCATTGCATACAGAGTGATTAAGGCACTTTAAAGCAGTTGTAAGCGGGTGTGCACGTGTTTGTGTGGTGGTAAGCACTGCTAACTTCCGGTTACAGTTTCTTATACTCAGTTAGCTTCCACATTGCTTAATCTGTGTAGGCAGTGATTACTCCCATGCAAATGCACTTAAACATGCTTACTTTTGCTTAAATATGCTTACTACTGCTTATTTGTGCTTAAATCTGCTTACCAGTGCCTTATTCATTATGACACTTACACTTCACATGTGAATTTCCTGCAGTACTCCAGTTCATAGATATATGTTATTTAGTGGGTTTTGAAACAAAAATATTGGTTATAACATGCTTTGCCATGTAAAATAGACTGTGCTGCAGTGGGACTCGAACCAGGAATGTCTGCTCATTAGGCGAATGCTGCGCCCACTACACTGAGGCTGCACTGCTTCATTTGCATATATCTTCCTTGTTATCCTCTTCAGCCTTTTAAGCTGCTTTAACTGTAGCTAAGTGATGGGCACACCCACGCACCTACAGTTAGCTGTACTCAGATTAAAAAAAAAAAAAAGGTGTTTCTTCATTTGATTTTTATGTACTGTTGCTGTTGTACATATGGGGAACTGTTGGTGGGGATATGCGGACACCTATGAGCGATCTCGCTCATTTCTTACTACTTACTGCTGTTCTACATTGCAGAGGTGTGTTTATTCTGAGAGCTCTGCTGTAAGACACACTCCCTGCACTCGTACACGCTCCGTGTAAGCCTAGGTGTTCAGGCAGTGAGCCTTCATTAATATGCACGGCGTGCTGCCATCCAGCTCCTAAATGGGCACTTCCATGCAGGACTAAGCTAGTCCTGCATGGAAGATTAGTGAATCTGGGGGTTAGTGCACTACATCCTAAATAAATGTACAAATAACACTTGTATAGTTTCATATTGCTGTAGATGACGTTGCAGTTGGTTTCATGCAAAATGATTCCAGTTCCTTGCTGCAAAGTTGTTTGTGTGACAAAGAGGGATAAGGCACCCTTACTGTGTTCTGAAGGTTCAATGGAGTGAGAGTTCAAATCCATATCTATGTAGAAATATTTCATGTGTACTAACAAACAATTTGTAATGTTTATTTCATAGATTGCTTTTCTTCATTTGAATTACTTTTCCGTTTTGTGTAAAACATAAAACACTAACAAAATAGTGGAACAAACCACGGCACAAGCATATAAATCCATAAAACATCAACTTTTAATAATATATAGAACAAAACATGAAAGAGGTAAGCGCTTTCACAATTAGCTTCATCAAACCACATATCAAACCATACATCTGCCTTTAATTGTTATACTTTTTCCTTTTATTTATGTTTCAGTTCCCTGTTGCAAAGCTGTTTGTGTGGCAAAGAGGGATAAGGCACCCTTATTTTTTTCTGAAGGTTCATTGGAGTAAGAGCTCAAATCCAGACCTATGTAGAAGCATCTCGTGTATACTAACATTTTGTAGTGTGCATGTTATAATTGCTTTTCCTCATTTCAGCTACTTTTCCCCTTTTCTCTTTTTTTCTTCTTCTTCTTTTTTTGGGGGGGCAGTGTTTACAAGATGCACCTCTTAGAGCAAATGTGGGAAATGGAGAAAATTAATGTCAGGTTTGGCTGTGCTTTTCTTGTTTGCGTGAAGTGTGGCAGTGCACAAACTGGACTAGTGGCCCACCCAGGAAGCAAACAGAACACCTGCAGAACACCTGCAAACAGGCCATCTGCAAAATGGCAAAGGTAAAAAACAATACATTATTGCAGTTTCAGTGTTCCATCACTCAACTGCTCTTAGCGGAATTGCACAGCAGTTAGCAAGGTTCCCCAGAAGCTGCAGCCATCAAACACCTGCAGACAGGACTCAGACAGCCAATAACTGAAACCAAATACATTAAATTAATTCTGTTGGGCACTGCACTAACCCGCTAAGCGGTGCTGTATGGCAGTTAACACAGAGACCTTAAGAATGATTATGAAATTAGAAAAAGTCATGTAACTAGTCCTGAGGCAGCAGGTGTAAGTGTAGAGTTGGAGTACAGATGGTCCTGGGATTTAGTACAGGGTGTGCAACCTATTTTTACTGTTGTGACAGTGCAGTTTATAGCAAGTAACTGAAAAATAGACAAGTGCTACTTTAAAATTCTTGTGGCAACAGGTGTAAGTGTAGGACTGCCATACACATGGTCCTGGGTTCTAATACAAGACATTCCATACACTTTTACTGTTGTTCCACTTCCTATTATATTCAGTCTCACATATAACACTTTAGATAGTGGAGCTGATATGAATTATATGTGTGAGGGATGAGACACCATTATTGTGTTTTCAGATGTATGACTGAGGGCATACTGTCTACTATATTTCTGTAAGCATAATTCTGCTATCTGGACTTGCTTGGGCTTTATAATTACATAAGACACATACACAACTGGATCTATATTCAATAACCTTGTGAGGTCACACTCATACATGTGCAACAGCTCAAACTGCCACCTGTATTTATTTATGATTCCAGAATATGTCTGAGTAGCATTACTTTTGTGACAAAGATGGGAAATCAACACTGTGAAATAAAATATTTTGTCCCTTATACCTAGATTTGAATCCTACAGTATAAAAAAATCAATTTTCTTTGGTTATAAAGGCAAAACCAAATGTGTCAGGTCATTACATTTATGCCAGCAGTGCATGTCTACAAACTTAACTCACCTAGCAATTATCTTCCAATTTCCATTATATATGTCCAGGCTACATCAGTAGACACCCCTCAGACTAAGGCCAAGTGTCAGATTAACCTTCCAGTTTCAATTATTTAATTCCTCCCTGCTTGGCACTGCTGCTCTCTACTAAACATTGAGCAAACACAGTTGGCATTGTTGCTTGGGTTTGCATACTACCAATAAACATGATAACTGGAATTGGTAGGAAATATTCAGTTTCCATTGCTCTAATTCAGCTGGTAGACATGGCTGGCATTAGAGAGGAAGGCACCAAGTTTAGGGCACAGAGGTGGGGTGTACAGCAGTCCAGGATATTTATTGGACTCCTGGTAAAGCACCACAGCCAAAGGCTTCTGCAGGGAGACTATTCTGGCTCCCAGTACAAGACTGAGGCATGGAATAGTTTGGCCCTGGCTGTATCCAGTGCCATTGGTGTCCCATACACTGGAGAGCTGTGTACGCATCATTTTAGTACCTATGCAGGTATAAAAAGGATACTCTCAACCGTTGGTTGCATGAGTTTGAGAGTGCGGACATCCCAAAGCTGTGTAAGTATGACAATAACAGAGTACTTGTAAGACTTAGAAAGCTAAATATAGGCAAGCCTGGTATGCATAATGCTTTTCTGTTCTTTTCTGTTCTTTCCCCAGCTGCCACCGAACATCAGTTCAATCGTCAGGCTCACATTTCTCGATTGGAGAGACTGAGGGAAGCAAGTGGTATGTATACAGCAGAAGAGAAGTGTTATTGTAGCTTTAAAAGTTAAATATAGTTTTTTTGGTCTTTTATAGAGTTGTATCAAATTGAGCATGCATATCCCAACTGTAAAAGTAAGTATGCATGTACAAGTCTGTAATTATAGGAGTCCAATATTAAACTGTATTTAGAGGTTGTGGGTTCAAATACCATGATTCACAACTATATATTGGCTATTGGACTGCAGCCACCCCCCCAGCTATACAATGAAGATAGCTGCAAGTCCCAGAACTGAGCATGCATGATCGGCAAGTTCCTATCTGGACTGCTGTTTAACAAGTCCGGATCAGAACTGTGCATGTGTACTCATCCAGACTGTCATTTCACCAGTCCTGATTACACAGAGAGGCATCTGTACACCGATGCCCAGAGGTCTATGCAGTTTGTAACCGCATAGACTGGAAGGAGACTGGACTGCAATGTTTGCAGTCAAGTACATGAGAAATCGGAAAGAGATCGGGCTGCAACATCTGCAGTCACGTACATGAGAAATCGGACTGCGACGTCCGCTGATTGGCTCCCAGGAAGGAAGGGAAATGGGATTTGTATTTGGTGCTCAGGATGCTGTCTCCATTCACTGCAAGGAATATATTCTAAGGGAAAGGATGCTACAAAGCAGGAATATACAGGAACTGTGTGTGTGTGAGTGTGTCTGTGTGTGTGTGTGTGTGTGTGTGTGTGTGTGTGTGTGTGTGTGTGTGTGTGTGTGTGTGTAATGTCCCAGTTAAATATATCTGTTGGCTAGAGTTACTCAGGCTCAAACTCTGTACCTTGGGTATAGGTAGCAAGAGCCTGAATTCCCTACCGACCACCACTTGTGAAAACTGTTGAGATTGTTGTCTATTTTTATTCTGTTCCTCATAAAATCTGTGGTTTTCTGGATTTTTGTAATCAGTGAATGACAGGCATTTGAGTTTCAGACTTCCACCTTTATTTCTAGCAATTTTCTAAGTTTATAAGATCAATATTTGAAAATTGTCCCTATTTTTGGGGCTGTATTCCCCTGTTATTGGCTTTGTCCAAGTTTTGTGTGCTAAGTGGTTGAGAGCTATAGTGAAATCTGAATTCACTAAATGATGGCCATTTAAGTTTCAGCCTTCCCATCTTTCAAGAAACAGCTGATTTGCTATAGTGGTATGTTCCTCTGACTGTACTACACAGAGTCCTGGGTCCAACACTTTGCAGTGAAATGCATGGTGGTAACACAACATTTTATTCTAGCAAATTTCTAAGATTATACAAGCAATATTTAAAATGTGTCCCTGGTTTTTGTGCTTTTGTCCCCCCCAATACATTTCTTATGCTGCAATGTTGAGAGATACAGTTGAGTGTCAAGTGCATTTTACAAGGAGCTGAGAGATTCAGGGGAAGAGTAGTTTAGTGCTGCTTATGCAATGTTTGCTTGCATTGTTAATAGTATAACAGGTTGAATACTTGCTTTTGATGCAGAAGGCTGTGGGTTCTACTCCCACAGTATTTAGATGCATTGCTGATACTGTAGTGTGTTGTACTTTTAAAGGGGGTGGATGCCGCAGTCCTGAGAATGTCCTCTTTGATGGAGATACCTAGTAACTATGAACCTGTTATCAGTTTGCCATCCATTCCCTATTGCAATATTACTAGCTTATCATTTTTAATGTAATATAGGCAATGTATTCCTCAAGGGCAACAGGTACTTTTTGTAGATGAAACAATGAAATATAAAGTTGTTTGCTAGCAGCAACCTCTTCATTAGTTACAGATCTCTTCAATGTGGAATTATTTAGATGACTTTTATTTCTGCAGAGATTGTGCATATTTACTGATACTGGTGGGCTGTAGAAGTTTGAGTAGACTTTTATGATGGAAATGTTCTGAATTAGGCAGTTTTGTTATTATTGGTGCATGCATTTTGCTTCATTGTTTACTGGAAAAATGTACAAAACAATAAATGTAAAATGCCCTCTAACAACTGTACTGTATTATACAAGGAATATAATTTAATACAATCAGGAAGGTGTTTATTGATTATCTCATCAGCTCAGGTATGCCCCCTCCCAGTTTTTCGTTGGATGTGTTCGATTAGGAACCAGTTAAATCAACTGTCTACGAGCACAAACTTTCTTTGTTACTGAATATTTTCACTAATTGAGTCTGAATGCTACTGAAAGAGATGATACCAGACTGAAGCAATCACTTCTCTTAGATCTTCATTTTTTTTGGGGGGGGGGTACTTATTGTCCACACCTAGGGAGTTAAGTCCTTTGTGTAGGGTTTCTGATGCACAATTCTCCCGGCTGAACTATACTTCTCAGCTGTCCAGATTTTCACAGAATTAATAGATTTTTGCTTCTTATTTTTGGTTTGTTTCTCATAAAATTTGTGTTTTTCTGGCAAATTATTTAGGAATGAAGTCACTTAATAATGACAGACATTGAGTTTCAGACTTCATACCCTTGCATGCTAAAGCAAGATCTGTTATTCTATCAACTGTCTAAGTTTATACAAGAGCAATTTTAGTACTGTTTGTTTGTTCCCCAACTATATTTGGCCTTGTACAGATTTCTTGCATTAAGAGGCTGAGAGGTATGCACAAATAAATCGCTTTGTAGAATTACGTATATCCAAACCTCTCAACAGTTCCCAATTTTGGCTCAAAATCTTGCTCTCCCCTTAATAATCCCTCCGCAAAATGGAAATTTTGGAAGAAATGTGGAGTATTTACAATTAATAAATAAGTGTAATGATCAGAGCTACAGATTACCTTTACTTTAGAAATGCATGTAAATTGTCTTATTTTGTCAGCTGCTCAGCTTAATGGTACTAATATTAAAAAAGTGTCCCTTCTTTGACAGGTTCCCAGCTGTATTGTGTGGCTATGTTATATTTTTGCATCACATTTGTGGTCCGTTTTTCATAAAATTGTGATTTTCTGGCAATTTAGTGGCAAATCATTAAAGACTAAAGTTAGAAAAATAATGACAGATATTTGAGTTTCAGATTTCATACCCTTCAGAAAATTCATACAAATGTAAGACCTACTATTCTAGTATCTTTCTAAGTTTATAAGAGAAATATTTAAAAATTGTCCTTATTTTGGGCCTTTGTCCCACTTCTATTTATGGCTTTTTCCAGATTTATTGCTCTGATGTTGAGAGGTATGACAAATGTGTTAGGGCCATCACCGTCAGCCAGAGACATTTTAAATCATGTCATACTTGTACCCCACTCCCCCATGTAGTGACTCTGGATGTGTCCAAGCAAAGCAAGGAGCAGTTATGCAGTGTAAGTGTGCAAAGTATCCCCCATCAAAGGTAGACACAAGTACTACAGTGGCTTTTCATCTGTCCTTGATTTTGCTCAATGTTCTGGTTTTCTGTCATTTTTATACTGTTGATTTATGCTTCTTATTATTCAGAAAATGCATGTTGTTGCAGTTCCTATTGCACTGTGTTTAAGTAGCAATGCTTTATTGACCATCAGGTAAGCTTATCTGAGATTGTAAGATGCAAGTAAGCTTTAATAAGCATACTGTTAAAGAATTATCAACACTGAAAGCCCTTTTGTTGTTGCCATGCAGAAAATATTTACATAACTAGATAATGTATAAGCCTTAGGTATTTAAATGCATATGACAGTATTTGTAATAAAGGACATGATTACAGTATTTTCAGAAGGTCATTACATTTGTTGAAGACTTGAAGTCATCTTTGCAGGCTTTACCCGTAAACTAAACAGAATGCCAATCTATCATGTGCGGTTCATAACCTGTGCAGTAATCCTGTAAGGAATTTATCTTGAGCTTGTTTGTTGTTTGCTGTTCATTTTTTACTTTGATCTTGTTTTCCCCATGAAACAAGTAGATAGTTGTTGTCAGGCAACAGGTCTTTTTTGGATAAGAAACATTTTTACAAGTGGAGTAATTGATATCTCAGAAATTGCTACTTTCAGCATGTTACTTGGTACTTTTATAAAGCTGAATATAAATTATAATTAGAACTGCAGTGCAAGGCGAAGTAGTTTGAGTTGAGTGCTACTTGTTTTTTTATACATGATTTCGACTGGTATTCCAGTAATTTATTTAAAAAGTCATTTATTTTTCATGCCTCACAACCTTTTTGTTTCCATCTAGATATTAAGTAAGCTGGCATGTAGCCAATGCATTGAAATATTTTTTTTCTTCTCCACTTCATTTTGTCTTGCTCGGACTCTCATAATGATGGTTTGGCACCCAGGGCAGTGTATTTAATTAAAGTCCCAATTTTTGTGGTTTTGAGCATAGCTCCACTCCTTTCTAGTTGGTCACACCCCTTCCCATTGACCCCACCTATTCAGCTGTCTCCTGCAGCCCCCTTTTGATTTGAAGTCACCAGCTGCCACTTATTACAATACTGATATTTCTTCAATAATATTTACATTAAATTAAAAACTACACCAGTGGCACAAATGCCCTGCAGCAAACTGTACTCTGCATAACTGGAACACACATATGTGCAATATATGCACATTTCATGGATTACTTTCAGCAATCTGTAGTATAGTAAGTATCTGTTAGGATGTATACTTAAATGTAATACTTCAGATAAGAGTTGTATAATTGTATTAATGCATTGCGTGTCACATATGATGGTACTAATTTCTCTTTTTTCTATCATACCCAACCCTCATCTTTCTTTTTTACTTTCCATTATGTGTCATCAAAATGTCTCCATGTCATCCATGTGTACCACATCACTAAATGCTACACAGCACAGCGAAGTAGGCTAGCCCCACTGGATCAGCCTGCCCCTGCTTCACCAGCTCCAGCATCAATGCCCAGCATGTCTGGGAGACAACCTGGCACCACTGCCTCTGCTGCCCCTGCACTACCTGTGCTCTCAGGTAGTACTGCCCAAGAAGCTGGTGCAGTTGTACCATCTGGGAGCATTGGTGGAGGTGATGATTTCATCACCTGCCAAAAGGTGCCAGGGTTGGTGCATAGGGTTGTGTACTGCATCATTGGTGTAGGCCTTTGCTGGATGGAGAAGCTGCTCTCCCTTATGGCCGGTAAGAGGAGAAAACATCAAGCACTCCTTCCACTGGTGGAGTAAGGGGCAGTGATGACAGTCCAGTGGGTAAGGGCTTTATTCTCAGTTTCTCCAACCTTGATGGGCATGAGCCTGGGTTGTCCCCATCCTTACTCCAATCATGGTGTTCCCCAACCTTTTGTGTCCCTCACCATCCCTGTCTCTTGTCTTGTTTGCCTTGTTTGCATTTGCTTCCTCACCTACCCAACTTACCTTACCCAGGCATACTTACACCCCTTACCCAGCAGACCTCTCTTACTGAATAAAAAAACCTGGGCACCTGTCCCACAAAACAAACAAAAAAATCATCCCATACATAGCTCTCCATTTTGCACATGCATCTTCTTGATGCAGTTGATTCAGTCCAATTGGCTATACAACATGATTATGTTGCTGTCACCCATCTCTCTGGAGGTGACAGTCCAAATTCAGCTAATATTCTGCAGATATGATCAGTTTTTACAGTTGGAGAAATGGATAGCTATGGCTCTTTCCTACCTCCCTCCTGCACATTCTTGTATTGCTTCTCCTTTGCTTTTCCCCTGCTTGCTCCCCATTTCACCACTTTCTTATCTACCCCATTTTAACACCTATAATCTAGTCAAAAAATAGAATCACACACAACACACATAAGTAGCAGAAAAAGCAATGGACCCCTTCACTTTTTGGCCTCTGTGTTTGTGGGGAATTTTGCATCTCACAGCAATGCCAAGCTGCTTTTACCTTTGCACAGTGCTGCTTAACTCTGCTGTACTATGCCAACACACAGCAACACATGTACTATAAAGAATTCATGTCACTGCATTATCACTGTTTAGTTAAAAGTATTTAAAAGTATTAAATATGCCTGGATTCAAACCCAGTATCATCTGGGCTCAAAATGAAATGTGCCAATGCATTTATACCTGCTGCCACAGAGTCAGTTAAGCAGCAAGTGTGTTTCATAGACTCGGTACTAACTCTTAGACTTTAGCAATGCAGCTTGCCTTTGTGCATTCCTTAACTATGCACAAACAGGGAAAGTATTAGAAATGTGTATCTCGCATGCGCAAGCACTTTGACAACTGTTGAGCAAACCTGCTGCTCACCTCTCTATGGAAAAGTAAATATTATTATGTATTACTGCTGTTTACTGTCCATTTCCTGTCTATGACATGACATTACATGTGGAAACATAACAAACTCAAGGTCCTACCCAACAATATATCACATATGTACAATACAGCCATGTGTTGCCTGCCCCCAAGCACTGCAACCTCGGTGTCTCAGTACTTTCACACATATATCACCTACACTACAGAAATTAGTATCAAATGTCATGTGATATGCAATGCACATGACTCTGTTAACATGCAGAAATAGAAGTATTGACCTATAAGCCTAAAAGCCTTATCTGCAAGGCTATCGGAGGAATCAGCATGGACCTTATCTACAGGGGCATAGGTGACCCTCAAAACACTTGACCTGACCCATTTTCATTTTGTCAAGTGTAGATCTTGCTTATTAAACCTAGTGGACTTCTTTGATGTTGTGTCTTTCGGCTTATCCCAGTTAGGGGTCGCCACAGTGGAATTCCAGTCCGCTAATGTTTGGTAGTGGATTTTTACGTGCCGAGTTAACAGCCCTGATGCACAACCTTCAATGAAGGCATGCCCATTCACGCATGCCTCCACACAGAAGATGCTCTACCTGAGAATCGAACGCAGCAACGTCTTGCTGAGAGGTGACGCTACTGCAGCGCCACTACCGCGGGTTAGTGGACTTCTTTGATACTGACCCCAAAGACCTGGATGAGAGATAACAGGACATGCCACTTATATTGCATTATCCAAGGCCTTTGACACTCTTCCCATATTCAGGTATCATAGAGAAAATCTCCCATCTGGGGATTAACCTATACATTACTAGATGAATGGTCAACTGTCTAACCAACAGAACACATACTGTCAAAGTTGAGGATTGCACCGCCACCACTATACCACTTACCAGTGGAATACAACAAGGATCTGTGCTGGGCTCTCGACTGTTTGGAAACTATTTCTCTGAAGTCCAGGCAAAGGTAAATGGCCTGTGGCTTACCAAGTTTGCAGATGACTGTCAACTGGATGCAGTCATATAGAGGCAAATGACTGGTGCCAAACTCACGGACTGAACCTTACAGCAAAAAATGCCTTATTGTCTCCTTAGGCAAAAAAGTTTCTCTGCTAATTATGATATACATAGCACCCCTCTAAGCTCAAACACAGTGTTGCAAGACTTGGGAACACATATTGATAGCAATCTACACTTTAATCACTATGTGTCCATAGTGGTGAGACACACATTCTACATTGCATCTCTCATATCCAATACCAGGGAGGTCATAGCTGCTGTACTCTATCCTTATCAGACCACTAATTGAGTACAATGCTCCCTTCTATCTGTACCTCACCAGACACCTGCAGTAAGTGGAGAAAACACAGAGGTTTGCAACTGGGAGAATCCAGGGCCTCCAAAATATCACATACATAGGAAGAATAAAAGACTTGTTACTTTACTCAGTATCATGCAGGCTGCTAAGAGGTGATGTATGCCTGGCCTACAGAGCAATCTCAGATCCTGCCTTACTGGAAATGCTGGACACCAGCAGCAAATCAAATGGGACAAGAATAACTTACTTGAGGGATCTCAGCCTAGCCTGTGACATAAACAGAGCACACTGGGGAGACAGATTTATCTCCCAATGATTGCCACTCCTCTGTAATAGGCTCGCACTGCATGTGAAGCAGTGTTCCTCAATGACCCTATTCAAGCACAACTTTGACAACTGAATGAGTGATAGTAAATTCACCCCTGAGGTGACACCTATGTCCCTCATGGACAGGGCCAGTCAGTGCTGATCACAAAATCACTCTGCTAACAATGACCATCTAACTAAAAAGGAAAAATTGTAAATCTTCAACTATTCGGAGCATTCTTCCCAGCAGTGTGCTTCCACATTGCAACTTTTTACCCAAAAGAATTTGCCCAAATGCCACCACCAACAGCGTATGGTCCAAAGCAATCAACTGGAATCTAAACAGCCCTGTCCACTCAAGATCTAGTAATTCTTTTTACCCAAAAGAATTTGCCCAAACGCCGCCATCAAGAGCATACGGTCCAAAGCAATCAACTGGAATCTAAACAGCCCTGTCCACTCAAGATCTAGTAATTCTCTTTACCCAAAAGAATTTGACCAAATGCCACCACCAAGAGCATACAGTCCAAAGCAATCAACTGGAATCTAAACAGTCCTGTCCACTCAAGATCTAGTAATTCTTTTTACCCAAAAGAATTTGCCCAAATGCTGCACCAATAATGTATGGTCCAAAGTAATCAACTGGAATCTAAACAACTCTGTCTACTCAAGATCTAGTAATTCTTTTTACCCAAAATAATTTGCCCAAACGTCACCACCAAGAGCCTATGGTCCAAAGCAATTAACTGGAATCTAAAGAGCCCTGTCCACTCAAGATCTAGTAATTCTTTTTACCCAAAAGAATTTGCCCAAATGCCGCCACAAATACCATATGGTCCAAAGCAACCAACTGGAATCTAAACAGCCCTATCCACTCAAGATATAGTAATTCTATTTACCCAAAAGAATTTGCCCAAACGCCACCACCAAGAGCATATGGTCCAAAGCAATCAATGGAATCTAAACAGCCCTCTCCACTCAAGATCCAGTAATTGTATGACATAGCTTGTACTATAGATTTATTACCTTTAATAGTGTTGTAATTTTCTCCTGGAGCATGCCACTATAGAACCTCTGAAAGGCCACCCCCCACTGTCTTATTTTCCTATTAATCTGTTGGTTTTTACTAGCCTACAGGGGTCTTATCCCACTCTGTGCCTCCTGAATGCTTACTCACTCTCATAAACTTAGTCTCTGTATAGTGTGCTAACATATCCCTTTTAAAATTGGATCCTTGACATTTTATTAAGCTATCCATTTCAAATTGGCCAGAACTTGTGTTTCTTTCTACCTTAGCCCGCTGGCTCATGGAAATTGTTTTTTTTTTCTCTCGCCACACTTGGAAGCGGGCACAACCCACTCTGTTCGCCTGCTGCACTGCTCCCCTACCCTCCCACCCCCACTTTCATTATTAGATTTAGACTTTTTGCAGCCCCACCTTCTACCTTTCTAATACTCTTCCATACATTCTTAATGTTCCCCTCCCCTACCCAGCCTGTCCCTCTCCAACCTACTCAAGTCTACCACCACCTACTTTCAGCATTTCATACAACCTTGCATCCTACTAACTCAACCATGTATCATGTATTACGCCTTCTAGCAATTTTGCTTGTCCTTTCTTCTTCATTACTACTACTATTATCTGTCTTCACCTCCACTCACTCTACAATAAATATTTCTCCCCCCAAATCTACAACACTAACCACCCACTGGCAATCTAACCCAAGTAGTTACTCAGACATCTCACCATCCCTACTATTAAACAACACATTATGCTCAACCAAACCTATCCTCACCCTTACTACCACTAAGCTGAAGCTAACACATTACCCACAATTACCATCACTAAAAACTCACCGGTCACACACTCTACTACATCTCCTCCTAGTCTTACCCCAATGTGGAAATGTTCACCCTAATCAACACACACCAAAGACTGCTGCCAGAGCCATGACAACACCTGCAATGATAAGAAAACATGGGGGATTTGTTACATCAAGAAAACAAACACACAACCCAGGTCTAATCTGGACATTGCACCCTGTAATTAGACCAATAGGTATATGAACTGTGTCCTGGGTAGACTGTAAGTGGAACATGTGGTCACAGGGATGATTACCCCCTTGTATGCAACAAAACTACTGAGTATGTGAAGGACATCCACATCAGAGTCCATAATACCGCCATAGTTCACAGCCTTCATCTCACCAATAATTGAGTACAGTGCACCTTTCTTCATGTACCTCCCTATACATCTTACAGTGATGTGTAACTGAATTGTACCACCTTTGTCACAGTGAGCTGTCACACATCTTATTGGCCATATTTAGGTATTCCTTTTGCAGCATAAACATTACTGTCTGATGGTGCAGAACCCCCATCACATTGTTACACCAGATGCATGTGTGCTACCTGTTCTGGTGATACACACAGTACATATATAGGTGTTTGACAACATTAATGGCATGGGTAACATTTGTGAAAGTGTGGATTGTGCCTTTTATATATATGTATATATATATATATATATATATATATATATATATATATATATATATATATATATGCCATGCACACCAGCAGGGTCGGTCTTTGGTCAACTAATGCCCTAGGCAAAATAGCTCCACAGTACCCCCCTCATCACCTGGTACCCCCATCCTGGCATACCTACACAATACAGATTACTGGAAAAGCACCTCTGCTAGAGCAGCACCCTAGGTGGCTGTCAAGTTGGCCTATACCTAAGGCCGGCTAAGATACCAGTCAACTAGCCTGTATTGATCATAACATCATATACAGGTATAGTAGTGTCCCTGCTAACACCACCAACAGATGTTACAGTGCCAGGATAGTGTGCATGATTACCCTCATAGAGTGTGGATGTATCACATTAGTTGTATAAATGGGTTTGTGCAGAATCATCTCTGGTCACTTTAAATCCCATATGTTTTGTCAGTGGCATGGGATTACTGGTGGTATTATTTTGATATTGTCCATGATTGTGGTTGGTTCTTTTAATGTTGTCCATGATCCTTTACCTATGTCCCACTTGCTGAAGGCCTCTTCTGAGATTACACTCATATTCAGGCAAAGCAGTTTGTACAGCTTCACAATATGCACCCTACTCCAATAGTATGCAACATCGCTGATAGATGTCTTCTGCATTATTCATGTAAGGATGCTTATCTCCCACAGACATCCTCCCCATTGTTATGTCACCTTGTGTGACAGTCACACAGTAAACATTTTCACTGTGCGGTCTCTACTATACCAGATTGATATGTGATTGGTGTTGCTGCTACAACCATCTTCCATTGACATGCCCTCATCTGCTGTACATTAGGTTTTTTCACCTGCCTCTTTCCTTGTGTTCATTCCTCAGTTTATCTGTGTGTCCCAGTTCAATACACACACTTTCCCTGAGTGTTTATTTTACATGGTATTTCATGTACCCTTACATATCATTTACACAACTTCAGTACAGAATGCCAGGAGAGGGATTTCACAATAATCTGCACAATAGATACACTCTCCTGTACTGTGTTTGGACCATATAATTAACAATCATACCTCTCAGCAATCCAGATTCTCACAGAATGTCCAGATTTTTGCCTTTATATCTTTTGGTGTGCCTCTTATCAAATTTGTGGTTTTTTGCCATATCATTGGGATGATTCTCAGGACTGATGTGACTCAATAATTACATACATTTAAGTTTCAGACTTTAAATCCTTCAGAACACGTATCTTAACACAACCCCCTGGTTATTCTAGCACATTTCTAATGAGCAAATATGTCAATTATGTCTCTATTTCTGGGTCATTGTCCACTCATTATGTTGGCCTTTGTCAAGTTGTCTTGCACTAAGAGATTGAGAGCTATCTGTTAAGTCCTGGTGATTATTGTGGCATTATACACAAAACCGCAGACTCTCACTGCTCTGATTTAGAGAGGATTGCTATCCATGTTTGCTTACACAGTTTCTTGGCTGGTAACACTGTTGCCACCCTTGAAACCTCGCTTATTTATGTTTAAACACAATGCGCAGCATGAATATGCAATGAGAGCTGCTGCTCACCGCGCATCTCTGAGCACACATATAAACTCCGTGTAGGCTTTGTGCGAAGCCTAAGCAGAGTTTATTGAATCACAGGGTATGTTTAGTTTGTCTGTTCAGATTGTTTATTTCAGCTTTCAAAGTCATAGTTTGACCTCTCTTCCATTTGTTATATTTTTTGTATTTCACCTTAATCAGGTATCTTGTTCTCATAGAAATATATGCTCCTGAATTCGTGTTCCTGGATCATGATGTTAAATGGGTTTTTTTTTCATTCAATTTCTCTTTCAAAACTTTTCACATTCCTGCTCCAGTTTTTCCACTGAACACATCACACCAATTAGTTTTACATAGTGACTGCTTTGCTTCCATATAATTTGTTACTATCTTCTGTTCATTGGTTTAGATTTCAGTTTGGAAAAATGATCTAATAACAAATTAACCTTTATAACCCATGATCGGTACACATCAATGGTGGAAAATTTGTCATGAAATAACAAAAATTTCTTTAGGAACACAATGTACAGTATGCTCCAGTCCCTCTTAGGCTTTTATACAATCTGAAGCAATTGGTGGTCTATACACCCCAACAATTGGTATATATGTTCCAGTGTTATTTGTATTGTCACAGTTATACAATCTAAAGTATTGGAATTGTCAATGAACATGTAATAATCACAGGTCTCTTAACAACTTTTAATCCCTGTCATAACACCTCAACCTGATTTTTTGTTAGAATGTCTGTTACAGTAAAAACATGTATACCCTAACAGAACTGGTTTACAGTTATTGTTCTTTAACCATGTTTCACAAACAATAACTACATCACTCTTGTGAGAAAGTAGCATGTTTTCCAATAAAAAAACTTTATTATTAATGCTGCTAGAATTAACAACCATCAGAGATGCATCAAATGTTGCTATCTGTGAAATGTTAAGTTTTTGACCTGGCAAAAATCATGCCTTATGTTTGTTAAATACTGCAAAATATCTGCTACAAAAATTATCTTCCCTGATCTTGACAAGTGCATGTCATCCTAGCTAAACGTGTGTGCCCAAAATTAGGCTCGGATGCTCTATACAATTCCATTTTTTAAAGTGGGACAGTTTTTTCATGTAGGTATTTACCCCAAAAATCTTTTCATTCACAGTGACCTGACTCTCCTTTCTATATGTGATCTGTGAAAAATATGTCCTGACACCTGTACAAGCTATGCTATCTAAGGGCTGTAAGTTTCCAGCTAACAGAGAGTCTTTGCCAATGAGATCATTTGTACCAGCATGAATAAAACAACTCCATAGTTCCTAACATTAAGATATTCTAAGGCCTTTCTCACATCTTCTATTTTAGCTCCTTGCAAGTATAACACCATTCAATATTTATTATCTTATCTACAAATGTAAGTATCAGTTTCTATAATAACTGAATCTCCAATTGGAAGAATATCTTTTCTGACCAGATATGAATTATCTTCAACTTCTAATTTAATAATGTCTGATCAATCAGTTGTTACAAGGGAATGATCTTCATCACCATGAGTCTTATTAATCCCACTCTATTCATAGCTTATTAGATTTGCAAACATACAGTTCTCATCCATCTGGCTTTGTACATCCATAGCTTGAGCCATGTTGTCAGCTTCTGTCTTTCTCCCATTTTTTCTTACAGTAATGTTCTGCAGTCCTGCCACATTCAATTTTTATTTCTTCCTTTTCACCTGCCCCTTGCCTCTTTTTTTCATCTAAACAATTCATATAATCACATACAAAAATACAAACTCTCTATCCATTCAACAATAAATTCATTAAATAATTATCAATATAAGTAAAATCTATACTAAAAACAATAAATAATATATCCACTTAAAATATATAGTTTTACATGTATAAATATATGACTTGTGAACAATAATTAAATTATGTAAGAAGCTGAATACATAATGACCAGTACATTATGATATAAAAACAATTATATACTATATACCATACTCATGAAATTCCTGACCTACATGAAATATATATATATATATATATATATATATATATATATATATATATATATATATATATATATATATATATATATATATATAAAAATATGAAAATAAATATAAAATAAATATAAATGTAATGTGGTGTATCTTCCTAACTAGACTAACATAGATGTAAAATATGTTTTATGGTAATATACTCATTCAGTCCTGGTTCATTAAAAGAAGAATTTCCATTTACTTCATGCATTGGCTTCTGTTCTATGTGTTTTATACAATCGCTACCTACCAGTGGTTTCAGCTTTTCATTTTGGGATCTTTACATTGTTGCAAGCTGTTTCTGTGGTCTTCTTTATTTTTGACTTGTTATAATTGTTCTGTGGGGCCTTTATCAAAGGCTTGTATATTAACTATATAAAAGTTTGTTGGTAATATTCTACTTGCTATATTTCTGATTGCCATATTTTGTTTGATATATTTTGTTTGCTATATTTGTTTGTTTTAACAGTGGAGCTTTTCTTCCCGGGTCTCCACTGAACATGGCCTTTTAATCCCAGTGGACTTTCCCTGTCAACAAATGTCAATAAATAAATAAATAAACTATCCTCAATAAGTGTACTTGTGTTTTTATATGGCTAGGCTTGTAAATGCTCTAGGGCCATTAGGCTAGTAACCTCTTGTGAACCTATAAAGCTATGAACCTATGCCAGCCTTTGAACATCTTCTCTCCAACATGTCCTGCTGATGTCATCCACTATAAGTTGACCTGCAGTCTTGTTACAGTCAGACTTGTACCGTGGCACTTGCGTAAAGTACTGAGTTCTGTAGTCTGTGTACTTAGGTGGTGGTTCTGTTCTCACTGCAGTCAACTGTGTGTGTGTGAGTGTGTGTGTGTGTGTGTGTGTGTGTGTGTGTGTGTGTGTGTGTGTGTGTGTGTGTACGCACACTTGCTTGACATTATAGAGAGTCTTTTACACCAGCATATGGGACACTCTTATTGCCTTATTCATCTCACCAGACACTGCTGATATCATCAGCTATATGTAATTTCTGGATGTGCACTATTTCTACTAGGGCAGGATCAGAGAATGGTCTGGAGGCAGGCAGATGTCACCTAATCCAATACAATACAGATTTCAGCCTATCCACATACATCATGGCATGGTTTGTATGCGCTGTTTTCTTGGTGAGTAACCCATGTGGTCTCTCCAGCTGCTGTATGTCTCTGGTGAGGTACATGCAAAAGAGAGCATTATACTCTATACTCTATATTAATGTTCTGATAAGGTTCGAGTACAGTTCTGTAATATAATCCTGAGATCGGAATATGATGGCATGACTTATGATGTGCACAACACAAGCTTTCAATACCAGTGTGGACACTTGGTGGTCGAGGTTCAGAGTGCTATGAATGTGTGTTCCCAGTGCTTGCATCGCTCGGTTTCAGTATAGCAGGACTGTTGTCAATGTTGTAATTAGCAGGGAATTCCACTTTGCAGAAGGCCAAAATAAAGACACATGTTTGCATTTATTTGTAGACTATCTGGCTTTGTCACCAATCATTTGTCTGTGTTAGCCCCTCCTGTAGTATGTTATCATTATAGGTGGACTTGATTACACCCAGTATGCAAGAATCAGCAAATGGCAATCATTTGTCTGTGTTAGCCCCTTCTCTAGTATGTTATCATCACCCAGTATGCAACAATCAGCAAATGCAGTAAGTCAAAGGCATTATACTTTAGCCTCAACTGTTGAGAAATAAATTCCAAACAGTAAATGGCCAAGCACAGATCCCTGGCATACACCAATGGTGACAGCTCTACTGGTACAGGTTAATTCACCAACTTTCATAGTATGTGTTCTGTCAGTGAGCCAACTGGTTACCTATCTAGTGCCATGAGGTTTAATACCCAGATGGCAGAGTTTCTCAATGATCCCTGCATGGGGAATTGTGTTCAAACCCTAGGCCAATTGAGGATAGCCAGTATGTACTTTCTTATCCACATCCAGGCCTATCACATGGAATCAATGAGCTGTGACAACATCACAGATCACCTATCACATGACTTTCTTATCCACATCCAGGCCTATCACATGGAATCAATGAGCTGTGACAACATCACAGATCACCTATCACATGACTTATCACATACACCTTCATGACACAGTTGAATACACACTTCAACACACCATCCACACAGACTATGTTGCTGTAGAAATATGTTTTCAACATGCATCCATGTAAGCTGGGCGGGGGAAGCACCTGATTCATGCATGTATAGACATATATCCTGACTCTCCTCATCTGTGAGGTAGACTAACATGTCATAATGGACCTTTTCTAAATGGAAACTTGTGATATCCTGGCTGTGTGCAACAGACCTGTGTGAGTTGTTAATGCTACATCTCTGATCACAAATCCACACTGAGGTATTCACTCAGTAACTGTTAGATGTAGCCATATACACCTATATCACCAAGTGGGTAGACCAGTGTATCACATACATAGCATCTAAATATGTTGACATGTATGAAGTGACCTATATCTCAGGTCCAATGATCAGGTCCTTATTTCAGGGCTATCTGCTAGGTCCTTTCATGTCCATTATCTAAGTAATGGACATCACAGATGACATACACATCCTGTGTCCAAACAGCTGCCTGAAGGACTACAGATTGTGCGCAATCATTGTCTCCAGCTGTGATATTAGTATAATACAGACAGTATCAACACACACCAAAGACTGCTGCCAGAGCCATGACAACACCTGCAATGATAAGAAAACATGGGGGATTTGTTACATCAAGAAAACAAACACACAACCCAGGTCTAATCTGGACATTGCACCCTGTAATTAGACCAATAGGTATATGAACTGTGTCCTGGGTAGACTGTAAGTGGAACATGTGGTCACAGGGATGATTACCCCCTTGTATGCAACAAAACTACTGAGTATGTGAAGGACATCCACATCAGAGTCCATAATACCGCCATAGTTCACAGCCTTCATCTCACCAATAATTGAGTACAGTGCACCTTTCTTCATGTACCTCCCTATACATCTTACAGTGATGTGTAACTGAATTGTACCACCTTTGTCACAGTGAGCTGTCACACATCTTATTGGCCATATTTAGGTATTCCTTTTGCAGCATAAACATTACTGTCTGATGGTGCAGAACCCCCATCACATTGTTACACCAGATGCATGTGTGCTACCTGTTCTGGTGATACACACAGTACATATATAGGTGTTTGACAACATTAATGGCATGGGTAACATTTGTGAAAGTGTGGATTGTGCCTTTTATATATATGTATATATATATATATATATATATATATATATATATATATATATATATATATATGCCATGCACACCAGCAGGGTCGGTCTTTGGTCAACTAATGCCCTAGGCAAAATAGCTCCACAGTACCCCCTCATCACCTGGTACCCCCATCCTGGCATACCTACACAATACAGATTACTGGAAAAGCACCTCTGCTAGAGCAGCACCCTAGGTGGCTGTCAAGTTGGCCTATACCTAAGGCCGGCTAAGATACCAGTCAACTAGCCTGTATTGATCATAACATCATATACAGGTATAGTAGTGTCCCTGCTAACACCACCAACAGATGTTACAGTGCCAGGATAGTGTGCATGATTACCCTCATAGAGTGTGGATGTATCACATTAGTTGTATAAATGGGTTTGTGCAGAATCATCTCTGGTCACTTTAAATCCCATATGTTTTGTCAGTGGCATGGGATTACTGGTGGTATTATTTTGATATTGTCCATGATTGTGGTTGGTTCTTTTAATGTTGTCCATGATCCTTTACCTATGTCCCACTTGCTGAAGGCCTCTTCTGAGATTACACTCATATTCAGGCAAAGCAGTTTGTACAGCTTCACAATATGCACCCTACTCCAATAGTATGCAACATCGCTGATAGATGTCTTCTGCATTATTCATGTAAGGATGCTTATCTCCCACAGACATCCTCCCCATTGTTATGTCACCTTGTGTGACAGTCACACAGTAAACATTTTCACTGTGCGGTCTCTACTATACCAGATTGATATGTGATTGGTGTTGCTGCTACAACCATCTTCCATTGACATGCCCTCATCTGCTGTACATTAGGTTTTTCACCTGCCTCTTTCCTTGTGTTCATTCCTCAGTTTATCTGTGTGTCCCAGTTCAATACACACACTTTCCCTGAGTGTTTATTTTACATGGTATTTCATGTACCCTTACATATCATTTACACAACTTCAGTACAGAATGCCAGGAGAGGGATTTCACAATAATCTGCACAATAGATACACTCTCCTGTACTGTGTTTGGACCATATAATTAACAATCATACCTCTCAGCAATCCAGATTCTCACAGAATGTCCAGATTTTTGCCTTTATATCTTTTGGTGTGCCTCTTATCAAATTTGTGGTTTTGCCATATCATTGGGATGATTCTCAGGACTGATGTGACTCAATAATTACATACATTTAAGTTTCAGACTTTAAATCCTTCAGAACACGTATCTTAACACAACCCCTGGTTATTCTAGCACATTTCTAATGAGCAAATATGTCAATTATGTCTCTATTTCTGGGTCATTGTCCACTCATTATGTTGGCCTTTGTCAAGTTGTCTTGCACTAAGAGATTGAGAGCTATCTGTTAAGTCCTGGTGATTATTGTGGCATTATACACAAAACCGCAGACTCTCACTGCTCTGATTTAGAGAGGATTGCTATCCATGTTTGCTTACACAGTTTCTTGGCTGGTAACACTGTTGCCACCCTTGAAACCTCGCTTATTTATGTTTAAACACAATGCGCAGCATGAATATGCAATGAGAGCTGCTGCTCACCGCGCATCTCTGAGCACACATATAAACTCCGTGTAGGCTTTGTGCGAAGCCTAAGCAGAGTTTATTGAATCACAGGGTATGTTTAGTTTGTCTGTTCAGATTGTTTATTTCAGCTTTCAAAGTCATAGTTTGACCTCTCTTCCATTTGTTATATTTTTGTATTTCACCTTAATCAGGTATCTTGTTCTCATAGAAATATATGCTCCTGAATTCGTGTTCCTGGATCATGATGTTAAATGGGTTTTTTTCATTCAATTTCTCTTTCAAAACTTTTCACATTCCTGCTCCAGTTTTTCCACTGAACACATCACACCAATTAGTTTTACATAGTGACTGCTTTGCTTCCATATAATTTGTTACTATCTTCTGTTCATTGGTTTAGATTTCAGTTTGGAAAAATGATCTAATAACAAATTAACCTTTATAACCCATGATCGGTACACATCAATGGTGGAAAATTTGTCATGAAATAACAAAAATTTCTTTAGGAACACAATGTACAGTATGCTCCAGTCCCTCTTAGGCTTTTATACAATCTGAAGCAATTGGTGGTCTATACACCCCAACAATTGGTATATATGTTCCAGTGTTATTTGTATTGTCACAGTTATACAATCTAAAGTATTGGAATTGTCACTTAACATGTAATAATCACAGGTCTCAGGCTTTAATCCCTGTCATAACACCTCTAACCTGATTTTTGTTAGAATGTCTGTTACAGTAAAACATGTATACCCTAACAGAACTGGTTTACAGTTATTGTTCTTTAACCATGTTTCACAAACAATAACTACATCACTCTTGTGAGAAAGTAGCATGTTTTCCAATAAAAAACTTTATTATTAATGCTGCTAGAATTAACAACCATCAGAGATGCATCAAATGTTGCTATCTGTGAAATGTTAAGTTTTTGACCTGGCAAAAATCATGCCTTATGTTTGTTAAATACTGCAAAATATCTGCTACAAAATTATCTTCCCTGATCTTGACAAGTGCATGTCATCCTAGCTAAACGTGTGTGCCCAAAATTAGGCTCGGATGCTCTATACAATTCCATTTTTTAAAGTGGGACAGTTTTTCATGTAGGTATTTACCCCAAAAATCTTTTCATTCACAGTGACCTGACTCTCCTTTCTATATGTGATCTGTGAAAAATATGTCCTGACACCTGTACAAGCTATGCTATCTAAGGGCTGTAAGTTTCCAGCTAACAGAGAGTCTTTGCCAATGAGATCATTTGTACCAGCATGAATAAAACAACTCCATAGTTCCTAACATTAAGATATTCTAAGGCCTTTCTCACATCTTCTATTTTAGCTCCTTGCAAGTATAACACCATTCAATATTTATTATCTTATCTACAAATGTAAGTATCAGTTTCTATAATAACTGAATCTCCAATTGGAAGAATATCTTTTCTGACCAGATATGAATTATCTTCAACTTCTAATTTAATAATGTCTGATCAATCAGTTGTTACAAGGGAATGATCTTCATCACCATGAGTCTTATTAATCCCACTCTATTCATAGCTTATTAGATTTGCAAACATACAGTTCTCATCCATCTGGCTTTGTACATCCATAGCTTGAGCCATGTTGTCAGCTTCTGTCTTTCTCCCATTTTTTCTTACAGTAATGTTCTGCAGTCCTGCCACATTCAATTTTTATTTCTTCCTTTTCACCTGCCCCTTGCCTCTTTTTTTCTACATGTTCTTTAGGAAAAGTGATGCCTAGGATTGAATAATACCTTCACTAAGTTTACACCATTCTGCGTGAACAGATAACACAGACATAACTCACACATTCTTCCTCCTAACTTTAGTTTTCTTACTGATATTCTTGCAACTTTAAATATTGACAGGGATTCATAAAAGTTACCACAAAATACAGACTACATATATACTTAGTGTAATCTTTCTTAGTGACTAGAAAGCACAAAAAATGGGATAAGAATGTTCTTCAGTACAAATCATGTACACTTAGTGTAGGCTTTATTGAATCTGGCCCAATGCCTGAAAGTTTCCTGGTAGAAAAATGTTATAATTCCCTGCAATCTCTGTGTTACATAGCAAAACAGTTTCTTTTTTAATATCTACTCTCATTGCCTTATAGACATTAATCAGTTTATTTTTCTTGCTCATTATTTGCTGTGAACTACATCCTTTCTTTCTTTTTTATTTTTTTCTACGTGTTCTGAATCATCAGATTGCTGAATACTTGTACCCAGAATTCTAAAGCTGGTATTATCTTGTTCAATAGGGGTTCAGGGATCTTTACTAACAATAGACACTGCCTTTCCTAAATGTATTCTGCTTGCTCTTTGCTTAACATTATTTATCTCAACAGTCTAGTCATTAATATATGTACCAACTATTATCCAAGCTGTGTCAATTGCACAAGTGCAATCATTATCAGTAAGTCTAGAATTACTACTAATAATGGTAAGCAGATCAACCAACTTTTGACATGAGGAACACAGATCACCAGTGTTATCAGGTGTTACCTTTTGATATACTTAGCATTTAGTACACTGTACAACATTCTTGGGCTTTAGTAAATCATTAATGGAATATTCATTTAAGAAATCCAGACTCAACTGCAAATTAATAAAGAATTCCAAAAGAAAAGGATAATCAAAATCAGTTACCACAGAAATCAACTTCTATGATAATAAGTGCACAAACAATATAAAACTAAATATTAAATTAAGTAGAATAAAGTTGTTGCTCTGATCGCACCAGCTATGAAAGTCACACAAAAGCTGGAATTTCTCGCTTGCAGTCACACCTGTTTTTAACAGCAAAGATTAAAAAAATTACAAACCAATACAGGATTGTTAAAAAATAAGCTCTGGAATGTTCTGTCTGTAGTGTGTGTGAATTTACAGCTGACAAGGCCTCTTGGGATGGCTAGAGCTTGCCTGTCTAAAACATTTCTAACAAAAAGCAATGAAAATTAGAGGTAAAGCAACAAAATATAAATTGAAGTGACTCTTCTTGTCTCCAGGCTATCCCTTTCTTCCTACAAACAGTGAAAACTGTGGTAAAAAATAAATTATACAATGACTGGCCATTAATATTCAAAAATGAGCATGCTGATTGGTCAGCCCAACCAGCGTGCCCATTGTAAATCCGAGAATATACCAACAGAAAAAGGTTCGGTCACCCAGACTTTTTTCCATTAGTATACTCCCGAACATTAAAAATCTCCCGGGTTCTTTTTTTCTTTCCAATAGAAAAAAAAAATAAAATAAAATAAAAAAAGGCAACAGAGATTTTCCTTTCTCCATTACTACCTTTACGCAGCACTGATGTACTGCGTAAGTGTGGGAACATAAGTCCCATACAAATGTGCAGTACATCAGAAAAAGCCCCAGGATACTAGAAAAACATGGAAGGGCACCACAGAGGCATTATACAAAGACATTATTCTCGTGATTAAACCACGCCAACCATGGGTAAATCTTCAATATACCACACCGACGTTGTTGGTTATTGCTTAAATAAATAAATCTTCTCTTACCAGGCAACTTCACAGTCAATCACAAACCACACAAGATTGTTTCAGATAAGCTCTGGATTGAGATACCCAGTCTAAAAAACAGTGCGAGTTCTATAGCAATGACTTTAGTATTAGCTTTGCATAATTGCAACGTTTCTAGAAATTTTTAGAATAATTGATTATTACTAGTATGTAATGATTCCCACTCCTAGAGATTACTATTGGCCCCAAAATGTTTGACAGCAATATTTTCAAATGGCACACCCATGATAGACATTGGGATCAACACAGTTTAACTTAGGGTGGCTTACTATGTCTTCCACTAGAGATGGTAATTTTAAACAAAATTTGCCTTCTGATTTACTTTTTCTACTATCTGTACAAGTTTTTAATAGCTGTCTATTCTTTTAGAGTGTTCTCTCCGTGTATAAGCATTAGTAGATACCACTCTCTCACTTTAGTTAACGTCTACATGTTATTCTCCCTTTGCAAAGGGTATCTCAGGAGCATTTATCATTGTTTTTTTTCTTCTTCCCTACTTTTAAAAGGCTACCTTTACTTAGGTTTTCTGTTTAACACAAGCAGAAATAGGCTCATAACTCTGCATTTCCTATTTACGTCATGTTTAATACTTACATTGTTCTGAGTTCCCTCACTTAAACACCATGTGTCTTCTATCGTTGCTGCTCTGTTTCTGTGTGAGTGCTTCTTATAAATCTCTGAGGAGACTCCTGTCAAGTACTTATTCTTACTTCAGGGTTTTCTATCAATTCTCCTTCCGTCTATATGCTTTCAGCTCTAATAATATTTTTTTCTTTTTGTTACTCTGTCATTGGGACATTTTTTTTCCTGATAAGAAACATAATCCTTTTTACTGTATAACTATTACAAAATGCTAGTCCCTTTTATGGCTTCAGTGCCATCTCCCTTATGCTGGTTTTAATTCTGTACCTATGAGTGTCACTGTCTCCCCCCTCCATTGATGTATTAAGATGCTGCTGTATTTCCTTCTTGTTTACAGTATTAGCCTGCCACACTGTGTCTATGTATTCTCTCTTCTCCCATATTTCACATAATGATTTAAAATGGGGAAGTCTTTTACTAACTTTACACCATGAGTAACATTAAATTATAACCACAGGATTTAATAGTTTTTTTTCAGAACTGCTTGAATTTCTGTCTGTATGCAGTAATCTTTTTTGTCACCATCAGTACATATTACCTCAACATTTTGGTTGTTTCTAACCTTTTGCTTACACGCCAGGGCCCCTTGACAAGGATAATCATGTTTCCAGACTCTAGTAGAGCTTGAACCTCTCTTTCTTCAAGAAATACAGTAAACCATACTAGCTAGAAAGTAATACAGTGACATTATGACAATTATTGTAGCTTTAGTTGTATCACACTCCATAGGAGTAACTTCATTGGTAACATGCATTTCAATTGTCACATTTCTACTATTAGCATTATTTTCACAACAGAACTTAGCAATGGGACCTCTCTCACCACATTAGAAACAAGTTAACCCATTACTGTTTTTGGTTTCATAGAGAAAGAGGAAGGTAATTTCTTTTTTACAACTTTAGAAGTAGGCAATTCATCTTTAAACAGTATGTCATTAACTAATAAGTGTTCAATTAAAGTTACTAACTTGTCAGAATTATGGGAACACTTTGCAATAACCAGTTTCTTACATTACTAGACAAAGCAGTTTTAAATCTGTCTACTGCTAAAATATGCAACATCTTCATTTTGCAGTTGCTATTGGGATCCAGCCATACCTTTAAAATATATATTTTTAAGTATTTGCACTCTTACTGGTTTGTTAGCAATGTTATAAAATGTTATTACTTGCATTTTGGAGGGTGTTTCAGCTCTAGCCAAGAGTTCTTTCTTTGGTTTGTCACAATCAATGTAATTAACTACCTCCATGTCTAGATACATTATCAGTGCCTTTCCTGTCAGATGAAATAACAGGATTTTTGCCTGTCTGCTCAACCCCAATTCTCTGTGATGTCATAGCACTTAAAAGCCACCATGCAGGATTTCATGACATCCTGCTTAGTTTTTTCAGGGCAGGTGCATTCTTGGGGTTAACAGCAAAACTGGACAGCACAATTAACTGTTGTTGCAGCTGTATTAGCTTCTGCTTAGTTTCCATGTTTGAACCAACAAGCATTTTCAGTAAGTCATCTATGACTATGGACAATAACAGAAGGTCCGGTAGCAGAAA
Source organism: Protopterus annectens (assembly GCF_019279795.1). Lineage (NCBI taxonomy): Eukaryota > Metazoa > Chordata > Ceratodontiformes > Protopteridae > Protopterus > Protopterus annectens. The sequence goes on from NC_056728.1 coordinate 399,028,589, forward strand.
TAACTCAAGGAAACAAAACCAACAGTTCTACAGGGAATTAGTAATCCAAAATGTAAACACTTGGTGGCAGAGGTATTCTTAAGAATGATATTTGGTGAGTCCTTGTCTACTTACATCTACCAACTCTTAGATTGTACCATCTCAGAGAAAGCAGAAGTCCTCATTCACCAGCAATTCAGCCTTCCTGAGAAAAGCTGTCCAGTCACACACTAGTAATTACACAGATGAGAGTCGATTACAATTGTTTCTCAAACAAGTCTTACTCCCATAAATATATACATACATATATATATATATATATATATATATATGTGTGTGTGTGTGTGTGTGTGTGTATGCATATATGTATATGCAACATCCAGTTAATATCCCATTGAATTGCCATCAATATGTGACGTCCCCTTCTATCCTGGGTCAGTAACTAAGGAACTTAAATCCTCACTACTGGCTCCAATGTGAGACCATCACTTAAACAGGAGTAATATTTCACAATTTCCCCAAACAGCACAACAGGAACATGCTGTATAACCTGGGACTGGACTGTATACTTCTGTCCACCCCTAATGTAGCTCCTCATTACACAATCCAGAGCAATGTGTCCCAGTTTAAGACCTTTGCTACACTCACACTTAAATAAATTAAATCTCACACATCCAAACACTTCTGGGAAAGCCTGACACAGATTTCCAACTGTATCCCTTCCCCAAAATAACATGGCAATGGGCTGCTACCAATCAGAGTGTCTACATGTCCTTTTAATGGGGTGTCCAGTTATTAAAATTACACATCAAAACAAATGGTAGCAAATGACATAAAGCAGCCAGGCTCTCAGAGTGGTCAGGGAATTATCAAAGGAGGTATAAGCACTCTCAAATCACTAAAGAATACACTGATTGACAAGCCACAATGTAAGACAATAAAAATATTTAATAATAAGCAAAATTATTTAAAAAAATGTAAAACAGTAATTTTATTAAACAAACAGAATTCAATTACCAGGAAAATAAAATTAATACTGAAGGATAGAAATCTGACATTTAGAAAGACTGCCTGATTAGCTATAATTTCCTATCTAACTGAAGAACACTGCCCGTGATCTAAACTAAATATTACAAAAGAGCAAAGGTAGGCTTATAGTTCTTGGTAAGTCCTTTGGGTATACACTGCTCAGTACAACTATGAGCTCAAAGCTACAAACTCAACTTAACACAACTGAACTGAACACAACTGTTTAAACTGTCTTCAGCAGGCTCTTTTAGGTTCATAGGTTCATAGGTTCATACTAGGCTATCTGCCTGAGGGCATTTACAAGCCTAGCCCATAGTTTTGTGGCTTACGCCACCTCTTTAGTATGGGGAACTATACCCATTATTTTGCTGTGCCTCTGTTGAGCAGTGACACTGAGGTAATCCCTGGGGTATATCTGCGATCTCCCATCCATTGGTCAAGATTTCTCTTGAACAAGGCCAGCGAGGTGCTCTGCCTCACATATACGGGATTTTATTCCACAGCATAGGGAGTCTTTGGGTGATGAATCTATCAGCACGTCCTATTAATAGCCGTGTCGAGGTTTAAGTCTCCCGCCCTTGTGGCTCGATCTAGATTTTTGAGGTGAAGCATATTCATCAAATCTGGGTTTGACATGGCCTTGTATGTTAGGCAAAGGTCACCTCTGAGCATTATGGCGACTGAATAGAGCTGGAGTTCTTTCAGTCGGGCAGCATAGGACAGATGTTTGAGACCCTTTATCCTTTTGGTGAGGAACTTTTGTGGCCTTTCCAGCTGCTGCAAGTGTCGGGTCAGATACATTCAATGGGGCATTGTACTCAATCATTGGTCTGATGAGTGATGAGTATAGGGAGACTATGACCTCCCTTGATCTAGATGAGAATCCCTTCATGATAAGGTGGGCAATGTAGAAGGTCTTCCTAACTACTTTAGCTACATGGGTGTCGAATGACAGACTACTATCAACCTGGGTCCCCAGGTCCCTGATAACTTCTTCTGTACTCAGTGGATTGCCACCTATTTGGTAGCTAGGGTAACCTTGTTTTTCCGAAGGGTATGACTATGCATTTTGGCATTTAACTTTAGGCCATGGCTCTGGCACCAGTTATCCGTTTCTGTGAGACCCTTCTGAAGAACATCTGTGTCAGATGTGTTTTCTACTATGAGTTTGCAGTCATCTGCAAACTTTGTCAGCCATAACCCTCCTGTGTTTGCTTGTACCGGAAAAGTAGATGCCAAACAAGAGTGGGCCCAGGACTGAGCCCTGTGGTACACCACTTGTGACAGGCTTTGAGTCTGACATGGCGCCAGCAACTCTGACCCTGTGGGTTCTGTCACTCAGCCAGTTTGCAACCCATCTTGTGATGTATGGGTTAACATTTAAGCTGATGAGTTTTTCAATGATACCAGTGGGGTATTGTATCAAAGGCCTTCGCCAGATCGAGGTAGGCTGTATGGACTGCCTTTCCCTCATCAATGGCTTTGGTGACTGTTTCAAAAAGTCAACCAAGTTTAGAAGGCATGATCTGCCTTTGACAAAGCCAAACTGGGATGGATCCAAAGTCTGCAAATTCCCTATGTCTTTATTTATGAGGTCCATTATGATCCTCTCCATGGCTTTGCAGATAAGGCTTGTCAAGCTAATGGGCGGTAATTTCCAGGGTCGGTGGAGGCACCGCCTTTGTGAAGTGGGACCACAGTTGCAGTCGCCACCCCTGGAGTGCGTATCCAGAGGTAAGACTATGATTAAACAGCTGTCCTAGCTGTGGGTTTAATTCCTCATTGAGTTCGTGGAGCACACAGCCGGGAACACCATCAGGTCCCATGGATGCTGTGTTTTTTGCTTTGGAGAGAGCAGTTCTCACTTGGGCGTTGGAGATGTTTGGGGGCTGCAATCGCTTGGTATAGATATCTCTCCTTTGAAGTTTGCACTGAACCTGTCAGCCAGTATGTTGGCAATGTCTGTAGGATCAGTAATCTTCACATCATTTTGAACTAGTTCTGAGCATATCTGGGAGTTTCCTCCCAGGTTTCTAACATAGCTAAAGAAGGCCTTATGATTGTCTTTTGAGTCTTTAGCTATTTTTCTCTCAAAATTTGCTTTGGATGATTTTATGAGAGCTCTTAGTTTTTACTTATAGTGATCAAGGGTGTCTTACCTTTTAAGGATTTTGCTCTATCTTGTAGTAGCTTCCTCCTTTTGTTGTAGAGTTTGTTTATGGCTGGGGTCCACCAGAGTGGTGCCTTGGTACAAAGAGTCTTTGTTTTGCTTGGGATTGCCTTATCCATGCAGTCCTGCAGGTGCTGGTAGAAGGCATTTGTAAGTGATTCAGCGGCTTGAGTACTGTTTCCTTAAAGGCACACTAGTCTTTAGAAGTGTGAAGTCGGCTTTAGAAGTTCTTTACTGTGGTCTTTTATTTCAGGTGGGGTGGGATGAGGACCTCCAGCGAGATTAGTTTGTGATCTGATCTCACCAGTGAGGGGTATACTTCGGTGTTGAACATTGTGCTCCCATGTTCGTGATGATGAGATCAAGTATGTTTTCTCCTCTTGTGGGGATGGTGACTAGTTGTTCCATGGCATTTGAGTTTATGAATTCCAGGAACTTTTGGGCTAGGGTGTTTGGGCTTGAGTAGTGTTCCCAGTCTATATTAGGGTAATTGAAGTCACCTAGTATGATGGTGTTTGGTGATACATTTATCCCCTCTAGTGTTTTCAGGAAGGCCATGTGAGGTTCCTGAGTTTGTGAGGGTGGCCTGTAACATGCTACAATTTGCAGAGCAGTCTTGCCTATGGTTAATTGCACCTGGATGGTCTCCGATGCATCGTGCGTTGCCACCAGTCTTGAGGTGTGGGTGTCTTTGATGAATATGGATACCCCCTCCTTTCTTGGTATTGTCCGGATTTTGGGGCCGAACGCATGATAAGAGGTAAAACCTGATAGTGCTGGGGTGCTCTCAGGAGCCTTGAACCAGGTTTCTGTCACTGCACAGACATCGATGTTCTCCATACTGAGAAGGGCCGTGCATTTTGAGATTTAGACTTCTGGCATTGAGCAGCATTACCCTTAGTTTTTCCTTTTTGTGTTCTAGGGTGGTAGGTTTAGAATTTGAGCCTTGCCTAAAAAGGCACTACGGGGGTGGCAAGAGCCTTTGCCAATATGGAATCCAGGGGTGACAGGTGCAAGCCGCAGCGTGGCTTGTCCAGCATGTCATCCCAGGCAGACAGACATTGGATCCCCTTTGAATGACACCAGAGTTTAAGCCAATTGTTAAAGCTGATCATCTTATCTCTGTATTGTGGCATCATTCTTGGTGAAGGTAGGATACTGCTCAAGGTCAGGGTCATACCTGCCTGGGCTACATAATCAGAGAGCTCCTCAATGTCTCTTTTCATGTAGTCCAAGCAGGAAAGAATCAGGTCGTTTACACCAGCGCGGACTGAGTCATATTTGTACTTGCTGTTGAGAGACCTGAGTGTGTGGCGGATTCTAGCGCCCGACAGGCAGCTTACTGTGACCTTCTCCTTACTCAGTCTGGTGAGCGGGACGTCAGTGTGTCTGACTATGGAGTCACCAATGACTAGTGTGTCTGGCATTGTGTTTGGCCTTAAGGGCAGTGACTGTTTGACACTCTGACTGTGAGGTCTATGTGTTGCAGGTGTTGTGTTCTGAGGTGGTGGTTGTTTGGGTGTCTGCTTTGGTGGCCTCTGCTGTTCTGGTAGATTTTTGATCAGAGCAGTATGTCTTTGTGTGTTTATGTGTATGATTTGAGGTTGTGATGGTACTATGTGAGACTGGGTCTATAGTGTGTGTGGTAACCTTCTCCTCCTGACTGGTCTTGCCAGTCCTATGTTGAGAGCTCAGCCTCCAGTTTGGCCATATAGTTGCATCTCTCGCATGTATTTGTGTTTTGTGGGAGGAGGAGAGGGTTGTCTGTGTACATGAGGCAATTGTAACATTGCCTCAATATTCCCAGGTTCACCAGCTGAGCAGGAGAGGACACTAGCAACTGATCCTCGACATGCTAGAAGGACTAGACAAAAACTTTAAAAGAGATTCGGGGACGTGAGTGACCGAGAAATGGGGGTTTGCCTTTTGGGGTGCTATCTATAAGAGTGCCGTATCAAGGTAATAAGTACTGTAGGAGCAAGTGCTAGGTTTAACAGATAGAGAAAAGTCTACTTGGAGTCAAGTAGAGATGATCTTTTAGGTATTAGAGAAAGTGCTAGTAACAGGGATGCTTAAAGGTAAGATTGAAAAGAATGCACTCTGCAGTGTGCACTAGAGAAGTTAGATATGAAAGTAGGTAACTTGAGTTTTACCTGTTTAAAAAGTTAAGGTTTAGTGGAGAGTTACTATTTTTAAAACAGCAAGATGGACTGAAAGGGGTGGTTACTTTTGTATTTTGGTACTATGAAATACTGTAGGATGGCCAATAAATTTAAATAATTGAAGGGGTGGGATTTCAAAAGTGATGGTTTTGTGATTACTCACATAAGCCAGTGAAAGTAGAGAGAAATGAGATATATGGTCAGATTAACATAAGAGGCGGGCAACTAGAAAGACAGTGGTATTCGACTCAGAACAGAGAGAGCTGTGGTCTCTTTTGAAGTTTTAATATGCTGTTAAACAGAATGCAAGCAAAACACAAGGTAAAGAAAACAAACTACAGTATTCAAAATATAGAAAGGCAATACAGAAATACAAAAAATAACAGCAAACTAACCTTTCCTTCACAGCAAAGTGTAGCAGAGTCTGGATGAGCCTTTCTGGTTTTATAAGCTATGTTAACTGTCTCGGCATACTTGCAGGTGAATGAGTCCAGAAAATGAGATTTAAATATCAACAGGACAGTGCTTTACAAATGTGTATACTTTTTCCAGGTAACACACCCTTATAATTTAAAAATGTTCACAAGGGAATCATTTTAATGGCAGTTCCAAGAACTAAAAGCTACATATGTGTAAACAGTAATGCTTTCCCAGTCATTTTTCCTGAAGTTGGTTTTCTTGACTCAATGCTCATTGTCTTTATTTTATCAGGTTTCTATGGTGCTTTGTGTCTGTGTATTATTATTATTATTATTATATTAATATGCATTTGTAATTATGCAGTGTTTCACGTTAATGCATGGAATCCTTAACACTGACTTACAACTTTCATCCCCTTGCCTGCCTCCAGAATCAGGGACAGAGACAAAATAATGAGGGACAAGGTCCCTTTGGGATTTTAGCTCTCCTGACTTAGAAAGCTGACAGAATATGGTGATTGAATTACAACGCAAAAAATTCTGTAACTTTAATGATCTTCATGTTTCAGTTGACCAGAACCACTAATTTTAGCAGGAGAAAACACAAGTCTGAGACAAAATCCTAAAAGTTAGGGATAACTGAGGGGTGTGATAGTGTGACTGACTTTCTCTTTTCTGTTCGTATGTGGTCTGCTGATCTTTTTAGTTTGTATATTTTGCTTGCTTCTTGTTCCTATCTACACTGCTTCATTTCTTGTTTGTGTAGTTTATGCTTTTGATTCCATTTTCATTGGGTTGTTATTACTTTTTTGCAATGTACCTAAATTTAATATCAGTGTTTAAATGTGTATGTTTTTTTTGGGGGAGGGGGTGCCGCATACCTCTCAACTGTCCAGATTTCTGCCTCATATTTATTGTCTCTGGCAAATCAGTGAGGACCATACACCCCTCAACCTCTTAAGAGCAAAAAATCTGGACAAAGCCATAAATAAAAGTGGGACAAAGGTCCAAAAATAGGGACAATTTTTAAATGTTGCTCTTATAAACTTAGAAAGTTGGTAGAATAACAGGTTTTGCATTAGCATGAATTTCCTGAAGGATGTGCAGCCTGAAACGCAAATGTCTGTCATTATTTTCTAACTTCAGTCTTTAATAATTTGCCACTAATTTGCCAGAAAACCATAATTTTATGTAAAACGGACCAAAAATATGAGGCAAAAATCTGGACATTCTGTGAAATTCTGGGGTTTGTTTTAGAACATTACCCGTCCAGATGCGCAGTAGCAAGGACTGCCCAACCCCCGCCCAGCACTCTGCGCATGAATTTATTTTGAAAACTGCTCTGAATAAACTTGGGAAAACCATCCTCACAGAAATGAGTATGCTAAACTTTGTAATTATTTCAATACAAAGCCTTATCTCCCTTATTTCCTGGTACCAGGATTTCCAATTTCCATTGATCAAAAGCTTTGTTACATTACATGTTAGACTAAATAATTTGGCAGAACGTGTACTTACAAATGGTATACCGATCCAAACAGATTTTTACCTATTACAACAAACACAGAATATGCTGCATTTATACAAAAGTATTACACTATTACACTGAGAATTAAAATTCTTTAAAGGGGAGGGGGTGAACACATAAAATGCTGCATGTATAAAATATATTACACAGACTTAAAATTCCTATTCTGTAAAGGTGTGGGGTGTGGGTGGCGACCTTTCTTGGAGGTGTTTTTTATTGCATTTATTTATTGTCCCACTGCCTTAGAATATTGCTTGTTGCTTTATCTCCAGAAAAAAAAAAGTTTAATGAAAGGTGTGTGGGGGGGGGGGGCAGGGGGGCTTGCCCTCTTGCAAAAGCAATTACTGCACAACATTATACCAAAGAAAGGTGGGAGTGCACGGGTTATGGGTATGGACTGCAAAACGGGAACTTGTGGATACTGCATACATACTGCCCTTCTGACCCGCTTCTTACCCTACAACACAGTATGTGGTTAAGTACAAAGTGACAAAGCAAGTCAACACCCAGGTCAAGCGGTGCTTTCCACGGTGCACTTATAAACGTAGAATATGAAAACAAGTTTATTTAATTTCTGTTTTACATATCGTATACTAAAAGCTGCAGTAACTTTAATTAAAGGTAATATAAAAAGCATGAAGCCTATGTTAAAAACGGTCAGAAAGTGAATATTCACAATTGACATTCACCATGTCACTGTATAATCTGCATGGCTTGTAACTCAGCCAGCCCTGTCAATCATATAGCCCCCCTATTCCTGCGCAAAAATCGTGGTGGGGTAATGTTCTAATACAAAGTCAAATGCTGTACAGTTGAAAGGTATGCCGAGGACTGCATTCACTAAATCGTGACAAATATTTACGTTTTTTACTTCGTATCACTCAGAAATTGCATGGGAACATAAAACCATTGGCGATATTTTACTTGAAGGCCTCACCTTGCGTTTCCCGCAGAAGTGGGCATGTCGCGAATGATCGACGACCAGGTCTGCATATGTAATGAGCCATGAATGACATGGCATTCAAACAATGCAAACAAATGGACTTTTTTTGCTACAAATAAAAGCATACTCTTGAAGAATTTTAGTTGCTTGTTACAACATTTTGAAGTGCTTCAGGTATAAAAATAATAGCTTTTTTGCTAAAATAAAAGCCCACTTTTTAGAATTTTAGTTAGTTGGTAAGCGATTCAAATACAAAAATAATAGCTTTAGTCAACTAATAAAGGGAACTTAGAAAAAAAAGGACACTTGCCCTTTTCATATCCCCCTCCCCGACAAGGACACACCTGCCCAAATAAGGGACTGCCCAGCCTAAAGGAAAACTGGTGGTAACCCTAGGTCAGGACAAGAATAAGACGTGAGCTTATATACTTTATTTTGAACAAAAAATGTATCGCCCGATTAAATCATTAGCTAAAAAGTGACCATGCAGTTTACCATTTAATTTAAAAGAAAATATACTTTGCAGACAACCAGATGCAGGAACAAAACGAGTTTCTGAAATATGTCTTTTATTTAATAAATACACATTTCTTTGTTTATATTTAAATAAGAAACAAACAATTGTTCACGAAGACAACACAAGACACATACTAAAATCCGGACAGTGTATTAACAGATTTGAAATGTATTTTCGTGACTGGGCATATGTTATAACGGTAAATGTAAGTGGTCTAGCTGAAAAACAATAATAATAAAAAGTCACTTCACAGAAGTTCTTGTTATTTTCCCTCTATGAGACATATGGAGACTAATTAATAACCCAGAACGACTATTGCCAAGTCAGCATTAGTTTATTTCAGTTTTCTGCTACAGTGGTCATTGGATAAGGACAGTCACACGTCTTACAGGTAGTATTTACTTTCTAACTTTACCCTGTTTGTATCATTTACTTTCTGACTTTACCCTGTTTGTATCAGAGTCCTTCAGAAAAGTCCAGCTTTATTGATTACATGGCACGTTTCCCACTCACTGTGAAGCAGTAGTGTACCTCAGCTAGCAGGTATTGCAGCTGGTTGCAGGATTCTTCGAGGGAATTACAAAATAGCACAGGGTTTTGGGCGGGGCTTGCTATGGTGCATCTGGTGAGGCCCTCAAGTAAAATACTGACAAACCTTTTATTCTAGCAATTTTAAAAGTTTATATCAGCACTATTTAAAATCTGTTCTCAAGGGACTTCTCCCCTTATTATTTTAGGCTTTGTAAAGATTTCTTGAGCTAAGAAACTGATGGGGGTGAGGCGCTAAAAGTTAAGCCAGCTGTTGAGATTGTTTTGCACATTCCAACCTCTTAACTGTACAGATTTCGTAGAATATGCAGCCTTTTGCCTCATATTTTTGGTCCGCTTTTCATAAAATTGTGGTTTTCTGGCAAATGGCAAACCATTAAAGATTGAAATAAAAAAAAAATGACAGACATTTGAATTTCAGACTTCATACCATTCAGAAACTTAATCATCATCTTCTTTCATCTGTTCCCGTTAGGGGTCGCCACAGCAGATCACCTGTTTCCATTTCTTCCTGTCCTCTGCATCTTGCTCTCTCACCACATACATAAACCTTATCTTAGGCCTTCCTCTTTTCCTGTTACCTGGTAGCTTCATCCTTAGCATCTTTTTCCCAATATACTCAGCATCCCTCCTCAGCACATGTCCAAACCAACGTAATCATGCCTCTCTGGCTTTGTCTCCAAACCTTCCAACCTGGGCTGACCCTTTAATATACTTATTCCTAATCCTGTCCACCCTTCTCACACCCAGTGCAAATCTTAACATCTTTAATTCTGCCACATCCAGCTCAAACTCCTGCCTTTTTGTCAATGCCACTATTTCCAACCCATATAACATAGCTGGTATCACTACCCTCTTATAGACCTTTCTTTTCACTCTTACAGGTACTCGTCTGTCACAAATCAGTCTTGACACTCTTCTCCACCCACTCCATCCTACCTGTACTCTCTTCTTCACCTCTCTTCCACACTCACCGTTACTCTGAACTATTGAACCCAAGTATTTAAACTCATCCACTGCCACCTCTACTCCTTGCATCCTCACCATTCCTCTATCCTCCCTCTCATTCACACACATATATTCTGACTTATTCCTGCTGACCTTCATTCCTCTTCTCTCTAGAGCATATCTCCATCTCTCCAGGGTCTCCTCCCCCTGTTCCCTACTCTCACTACAGATCCCAATGTCATCTGCAAACATCATAGTCCACGGGGACTCCTATCTGATCTCGTCTGTCAACCTGTCCATCACCACTGCAATTAAGAAAGGGCTCAGAGATGATCCTTGATGTAACCCCACCTCCACCTTAAATGCATCCGTCATTCCCACCGCAGACCTCACCGCTGTTACACTACCCTCGTGCATATCCTGTACCACTCTTACATACTTCTCTGACACTCCTGACTTCCTCATACAATACCACAACTCCTCTCTAGGCACCCTGTCATATGCTTTCTCTAAGTCTACAAAAACACAATGCAACTCCTTCTGACATTCTCTGTACTTTTCCATCAACACTCTTAGAGCAAACATCGCATCTGTAGTGCTCTTTCCTGGCATGAAACCATACTGCTGATCACTAATCATCACGTCCCTTCTTAACCTTGCTTCCACTACTCTTTCCCACAACTTCATGCTGTGACTGATCAGTTTAATCCCTCTGTAGTTACTACAGCTCTGCACATCACCCTTATTCTTAAAAATCGGTACCAAAACACTTTTTCTCCATTCCTCAGGCATCCTCTCACTTTCCAAGATTTCATTAAACAATCTAGTTAAAAACTCCACTGCCATTTCACCTAAACACCTCCATGCTTCCACAGGTATGTCATCTGGGCCAACAGCCTTTCCATTCTTCATTCTCTTCATAGCTATCCTTACTTCCTCCTTGCTAATCCATTGTACTTCATAATTTACTATCCCTACATCATCCAACCTTCTCTCCCTCTCATTCTCTTCATTCATCAACCCCTCAAAGTACTCTTTCCATCTCCTCAACACACTCTCCTCGCTTGTGAGTATGTTTCCCTCATTATCCTTTATCACCTTTACCTGCTGCACATCTTTCCTAGCTCGGTCCCTCTGTCTAGCCAATCGGTACAGGTTATTTTCTCCCTCCTTAGTGTCCAACCTTTCATACAACTCTTCATATGCCTTATCCTTAGCCTTCACCACCTCTCTTTGCCAGGCACCTCATCTCCTTATACTCCTGTCTACTTTCTCCATCTCTCTGACAATCCCACTTCTTCTTTGCCAACCTCTTTCTCCGTATATTCTCCTGTACTTCCTCATTCCACCACCATGTCTCCTTGTCCTTCCTCTGTCCAGATGTGATACCAAGCACCTTTCTAGCCGTCTCCCTTACTAGCTCTGCTGCAGTTACCCAGCTATTTGGTAACTCTTCACTGCCACCCAGTGCCTGTCTTAACTCATCCCTGAACTCCACCTCACAATTACTCTTTTTCAATTTCCACCTTTTGATCCTTGGTGCTGCCCTCACACTCCTCCTCCTCCTCTTAATCACCGTCATCCTACAAACCACCATCCTATGCTGCCTAACTACACTTTCTCCGGTCACCACTTTGCAGTCTCCAATCTCCTTCAAACTGGCCCTCCTACATAAGATATAATCCACCTGTGTGCATCTTCCTCCACTCTTGTATGTCACCCTATGCTCCTCCCTCTTGTTAAAATACGTATTCACCACAGCCATGTCCATCCTTTTCACAAAATCCACTACCATCTGACCTTCTACATTCCTTTGTTTAACACCATACCTACCCATCACTTCCTCATCCCCTCTGTTCCCTTCACCAACATGCCCATTGAAATCTGCTCCAATCACCACTCTCTCACCCTTGGGTACAGTCATCACTTCATCCAATTCACTCCAAAATTTTTCTTTCTCATCCATTGCACACCCAACTTGTGGAGCATATGCACTAACACCATTCATCATTACACCATCAATTTCCAGCTTCATTAACATTACTCTATCCGACACTCTTTTCACCTCCAAAACACTATTAGCATATTGTTCTTTCAGAATAACTCCTACGCCATTTCTCCTTCCATCCACACCATGATAAAACAATTTGAACCCACCTCTGATACACCTAGCCTTACTCCCCTTCCATCTGGTCTCTTGCACACACAATATACCAACCTTCCTTCTGTCCATCATATCAGCTAGCTCTCTCCCTATACCAGTCATACTGCCAACATTCAAAGTTCCGACCCTCACTACCACAGTCCTAGCCTTTCTCCTCTCTTCCCGTCTTCGGCCATGTCTTCTGCCTCTTCTCCTCCTTCGGCCAACAGTAGCCCAATTTCCGCCAGCACCCTGTTGGCTAACAGTACTGGTGGCGGTCGTTGTTAACCCGGGCCTCGACCGATCTGGTATTAAAGTATTTATTGGTGTCTGCATGAAATAATTGGCGACGTTTTACGCCAAATGCCCTTCCTGACGCAACCCTCCCCATTTATCCGGGCTTGGGACCTGCACAAAGAAATGCACTGACTTGTGCATCCCCATTAAGAAACTTAATGCTAATGTAAAACCTACTGTTCTATTAAATTTCTAAGTCTGTAAGAGCAATATTTAAAATAGTCCATATTTGTGGTCTTCGTCTAAGTTTTATTAATTTGTCCAGATTTCTTGCTCTACAAGGTAGCCTTGAGATGTATGACTCCAAAACAACGTTTAGAAAAAACACGTTCGGTTTAAACAACTTCATATTATCTTGACGTATGCCAAAAACTGACAATGCGAGTTCATTAATGTGGCCATACTACCCAAAATAAATAACACGAAAATATTTTAACTGTTACAGTGTCCTGATTTCCCCCGCAAAAAGCCTTCTGTATTACTTATGAAAACATGCAAACGAACTGTGACGTCATTACTTTGTTAGAGCTTTGCTTTTTCATATCTCGGGAACCGTAGTTTTGTAGGATTTGGGGGAAATGTAGTGCTTTGCGTGGTCTCATGGTGATTTGGAAACCTGTCTTAACGGTGTCTAGTGTAAGGTTAATTGGTTTATGGTTAATTGTTTGAACTGCAAGAGCATTATGCTATTTATGTGTAATATCTTGTAACAAACCATTCTTGTTTAAGTATACTGGACATGTTTGCGCCAGAATGTATGGTTTTATAATTTAGGTAGAAGGTTAGGAAGCGTTACTGTTTCGCCACAAGGAAAGAATAACGTGAATACATCTCTTTTTCAAGCTTTGGGTGCATGCTACACTGTTTATTTTAACGCCATGTTTGTTACATGAAACTAGGGGGCGTTTCAACGGAAGTGTCCGTACATTCTCAGGTACGGTTTTACATTTCTTCTACGTTCCCCGTATGTGCAGTCATAGTGCCTAAGCGGTATTTTGCACGACTCGACCTTCATCCTCTCACATCAGAGTTTTTGTAAAACTTCATCTGCTTGTAGGTTGCACAGTAAATAAAACATTCGCGCAGATGTGCCATCCTGGTTCGCAAGCACCATCTCATTCATTGTTGTATTGCAGTAATACTGATACTCTGGTTGGTCTGTGCATATGGAATGTCTTTTGGAGAAAGTAATTAGTAAGAACTATTTTACTATCCCACTTTCCTACTTAACAAATAGTGATACATTGTCAGCATGCATGTTTAATTTAGTAGAAAGTCTGTACCGGAAGTGTTTGGCTGTAAATTTATGGTCCGTTACACTTTGTGCCATTAGGAGGAACGCCAGATATAGAATACTTTATTTATAGCTCAGAAACTTAGTTTAGGTGGACGGACCATTGGAGAAGACTGCCCTTCTGGAATTACCAGCTTTCATATCCTCAAAAGAGCAGCACCCATATATCAATTTTTCACAGAGCATAGGTGTTTACTATTAATATTAATTAAATATTAATCTATTCATCACACAGCTCTCAACCTTCCATCTCCAAAATGAGGAACACTTGCCTTCATAATGTGGAACATATGGGCAAAATGTGGAACACATACTAATGGTTTACTAATAACTTCAACTAGGAAGGTCATAGGATGGTTAAAATATGCCGGTTTTACATATGAAGAAGATCATTTAATGAATTAACATGATTAATTTCTATTTATAATGGATTTCAGTTAAAAAAAAAAAGGCGATATTGTAGTTGAGGTCCTCACCAGTTACTTTCGCGCAGAAGTGGGCGTGTCGCAAATTGAGTGACAACCCGGTCTACATATTACTTGGGGTTTTCGACAAACTGGCAATAGATTTTATATATATATATATTTACATTTTAGGTCGATTAAAACTTGCCGTTACCCACAATATGTGCATATCAAAGTCCAGTCATGCTGCAACACCCTGTAATACTTAAAGACTTAACCCCACAACTGAATGAAAGAAAGAAGCGGTTACACTTACGTTACGATTGCGTGCTGTACTGACAGCATATAACCATTCAAAGTGTCAATATGAGATTTTGGTGACTGACTATTAAAAGCACTGTGACAACGGAAACACTTTAGTTTAAATAAGAAGCTATTACACGTTGTATCAAATCCATAATTTTAGCAGTTGGCAGTCCTCTTAAGAAACTGAAATACCCCAAGGTTGAGAAAGTGTTTTTTTTTTTTTTTTTTTTTTAAATGTCGGTTCACGCCATACCGGTAATTTACTTTCAGTTTACTGTTATATTTACTATCCTATTACAACGTCAAGTGCACATTTTTCCCTTCGGTTGTACATTATTGGGAGGGAATGCATATTCATGAATGACATATCACGGGGGTGGGTTTTGGGCGTGGCTTGCTACTGCGCATCTGGTGAGGCCCTCAACTACAGTATCGCCAAAAAAAATTCCCAACACTGAATGTGTGAAAGACTCTTTCAATGTGGAACTTTGAGGAACATGAACTTTTTAAGACCCCAAATGAGGTATGTTCCTCGCAATGAGGTACACTTGAGAGTTATGAATTCACAAGGGTCTTTTTAAGCCAAGCCATGCATCCCAAATCTCTTATCAAGAGTATGAAAACTTGTCAATGTAAGCAGGGGCTTGGGAGATGAAACATTTACAAGCAAGGGCTTGGGAGACTAACCATTTGTAAGCAAGGGCCTGGGAGATTAACCATTTACAGGCTGCCTGTGTCCAGTAGAGATGAAGGTGGCAAACCAGGGATGAATTTACAGTTCCCCATCAAGTTGTCCAAGTTACACTTGAATTGTTTTAGGGAGGAGCTCTGCTTCACATCGATGGGGTGCCTGTACCAGAGAAGGGGTAGTCTCTGGGATACATACCTATCTCTCCAGCAGGTCCTGTTTATATCCCAAGCAAGGTTTAGCATGGGTAATTCTGGTGCTGATTGTTTTGTGGTTGTGTTGGAGGCCCTTCAGAGTGGGGTCTGAAAATTGTGTGCCAGGCATATATTTCCCATCAACAGCCTGTAGGAGACAGAATACAGGGACAGGGCCATGAGGTGGTCTGCAAAGGACATGTTATTTATGCCCTGTAATCTTTTAGTGAGGAACCTGTGTGGATGTTAGAGTTGTTAGATATGCCTGATTAGGTATGTATCAAAGGGGTCATTGTGCTTGATAGGTCTGATGAGTGCCGAATACAGTGGAACATTGACTTCCTTGGACTTAGATGCCATACCTTTGTTTGTAAGTTGTACAACATAGAATGATTTCCTCACTACTGTAGACATGCAGTGGTCAAAGGCTAGATCACTGTCTATGTTTATCCCCAAGTCCCTGATTACTGAGTCAACTCTTAGGAGTGTGGTGTCAATATGATAATAACAAGGAGTGGATGACTTCCTGAAGGATACTGTTTTGTATTTATTGGCATTTAGTGTTCGTCCATGGCTCAGACACCAGTTGACTGCCTGTGTTAGCCCTTTCTGGAGAACATTTGTGTCAGTGGGGGATTCAGTGACAGCTCCTAATTTGCAGTCATCTGCACATTTAGTCAGCCAGAGGCCATTAACATTGGCCTTGACTTCAGAGAAGTAAATGCCAAAATGGAGCTGTCCCAGAACAGATCCCTGAAGGTCTCATCTTGTGATTAGCTTCTTTGTAGAGGTGGACTATCCAATTCTAACTTAGTTTTTACCTAATCTCTTGAGTCTGTCAATGGTGCCATAGTGGGGTATTGTATCAATTCCCTTGGCCAGATCAAGGTAGGAAGTTTGAAGTATTTTTACACTCATCCGTTGCTTTGGTGACCTTCTCAAAGAAATCCACTAGGTTGATTAAGCATGACCTGCCCTTGACAGGGATCCAGTGTTTGCAGGTTTCCTATGTTATTATTGATCATTTCCATAATAATTCTTTCCATGGATTTGCATATGAGATTAATGAGGCTTGTGGGTCATAGCTTCCAGGGTCTATAGATGGCCCACCTTTTGCAGAGGGATGACTGTTGCTGTTCTCCATTCATGAGGCATGAAGTCTGTTTGGAGGCTGCAGTTTAAATAGCAATTCCAGAGGCCCTAATAGGTCATGTTTCATGTTATTTAGAAGGTATCCTGGGATATTGTGTGGGCCCATTGATGCATTGTTCTTGGCCTTATTGAGAGCATTAGGTAGGGGAGTTATATTTGATGGTATTTCCTGAGGGAAGGTTGAGGGACAGAGAAGGGTAAAGTTGGAGCTGAATTTGTTGGCCAGTAGGTTTGCTATATCTTCTGGCACAGTTTAGGTGGCTTCTTTAACAATGAGCTCTGCACACAATTGTGCATTGCCTTTGATGTGGTGGACATAGCTGAAGAATGCTTTGTGGTTGTCCTTGGCCTGGGAGGTCAAATGTACTCAGATTTGGTGTTGGTAAGTTGTATTTATCCTCTGAGTTGTTTGTTTTGTTTGATGAGAGTGCTTTTATCGTGCTGCATGCTGCACCTCCTAATTTTTGCCACAATTTTCTTACTTCTGTTATACAACCTCTTGATGTGATTCCATCAGGGTGGCTTGTTTTTTTTTTTTTTTTGAGTTAGTTCCGTACGTGATGGATACAGCTGCCTCTGTGCAGCTATTAACATGTTTGTATAGGATTTCTGTGATCAGTTTTGCATAGGCAGCAGTGTTCTCAGGGTTTATGGGGCTTGAAATTTTGTCAGGTTATCACTTAGTAGGAAGTTAGCCTTAGAGTATTTCCTGAATATTCCAGGGTTAGCTGGGGTTCTAGGTTTTATTTTTGTTTCAGTGGAAGCCATTTTGTGGTCTGACCTTACAGAGAAGACATTACACTAGTGGGTGTGCAGTACTCTCTCATATTAGTGAGGAACAGATCCAGTATGTTTGCATCCCTGGTTGGTGTATTGACAGTCTGGTCCAGGGCGTGTGTGTTTACAAAATCCAGAAACCTCTGTGTCTGTACATTTGGTGTCAT
The DNA here is from genome assembly GCF_019279795.1 of Protopterus annectens. Taxonomy (NCBI): domain Eukaryota; kingdom Metazoa; phylum Chordata; order Ceratodontiformes; family Protopteridae; genus Protopterus; species Protopterus annectens. Next base: position 399,046,255 of record NC_056728.1, read on the forward strand.
ATATGATTCCCAGTAATATGGTATTGGGTTGGATGGTGAGTGTTTCCCATAAGTTAAAATACATGTTAAGGGTTTCCTGGGTCATAAAGGGGAACCTGTAGCTTGCAAGGAAGTGGTGTGGGATTTTGCTTATGGTGATTTGAACATGGAGAAGCTCAAGTGCATTGTCCTGTTTGACCAGCCATGAGATGTATTTATTTTTTTATGTAAATTCAGACACCGCCATCTTTAGTCCCTGTCTGTGTAGTAACTGGTCTAACTTAATCAACTGTAAGAGTACAGTATACAAATGAAACATGATTTGATTGTTACTTCCTCTGTTTCCTGCTAGTACTTGCTTCTGCTAGCTGTTTCTGTATGATTTTGAGTTGTGAAATATTGTGTTACTTCTTTCTGGTATCTGACATAGCATATGTTCTATTACATAGTTAGGCCACTGATTCTAGTAACAGTAATCTAACTACGTGACTGACATATTTTTAACTTAATTGTTCTTAATTGTTGTGCTAATATTCTACTTAACCTCACTTCATGTAGGATTAATTTAAGGCTGTGCAGGTCTCTACAGACTCGTGTCTGGACGTTGATTCCACTTGATGAGCTCGAAATATTGAATTTCGACATTTCAGTATTTCAACCTTCTAAAGTGAATCCATATGTACATATGTATTAATTATATATTATTTTTTAAATATGTGTATTATACCTCTCAACCTGGAAATATCAAAAATTTGGGTAAAGGCCCATGAAAAGTAGGTACAACTGGCCAAAAATCTGTACGCTGATTAACATAAAATTTGCATAGGTAATTATGTAATGGTGCCCACTCCAGTGGAATTATGAGATGCTGACATTCAAACGCAAACTGAATTACAAACAAAATATTAAACTCAAACTAGAACAATGTTTTATTTATATTTTCAGACACTTGACAAGAACATTCTGTCTGCAAATCAATATGGCATCCATTAAAGTCATGGCGCCTAAGACAGTAATCCTTTCTAACAAAAGTCCACAAGATTAAGCAGGGCTAAATTGAGGTGAATATGTTGGCTGAAAGCCTCTAGCACCATTGTGCAGACCATCGTCTTACAGAGATGTTGGTGTGTAGCACCTCTAACAAGCCACTATGCTTATTCTCAGTTATCTTCAAGTCAGATGAATGCATGTGGGAGGGTGTCATCTCATCCCTGGACCAAAAGATCTGCCCTTGATCTACTATTATTCACAGTCTTTACGAATTAATGAAAGCTTCCTGTGGAGCAAGTTAAGCAACAGATCTAGATAACATACAGACAGTTTCACACTCTTGTTATTTCTGTAACAGCACTGCTGAAGCATCTTATTAGCTTCAGAATAGTTTATTTAATAAGCTCTAGATAAAGAAATCAGGGTTTTAATTCACCGTTTCTTGGTAGAAGGTGATTAATTTCTCAAATAAGCCACAACAATCCTGCTGACCACTGGGGATTCAAATTTGAAGCATATGTTAAATTGTCTGCATTACACCTAATTCAAAAGCTTAAGGTAGACCAGTACATAAAAACAGCTGCAATTAGGGCAAAGAAAAAAAAATAGCCTAATCTGCAGGATGAAGAAGTTTATGCCTCCCCTCAAGCTGACATCACCACAACTAAACAATTTCTATTATCATGTGTCTGTGTATCTTCAATGTTCTTACTACACTACTAGATCACCACAACTAAACAATTTCTATTATCATGTGTCTGTGTATCTTCAATGTTCTTACTACACTACTAGAACGCACATTTAACAAAACTGTTAAGTTTCCATCTGCGAACCAAGCAATATCTAATTATTGTGTCTTGTTAAACAGCATTCAGTGGATTGAGTTCAGCAAGCACTTGAATAACTCCAGCCTAAGAACTGTCAACATCATTAAATGCCAAAACGTCCTTTTTCACCACTTAAAGTTATACTGAAATGGTATAAACCATTTTGCCCCATCTGTTCCACACCTGGACAAATTTTGGTGGCGCGTCTTAATGTAAACAATCGTTATATATGAGAGGTGAGACATACAGTCAATAAATCACCACAGTAATTTTACTTTCTCAGACACTAGCTCAGTATCTCGGGAACAACCTACCAGTCTACACAAAGCAGCTTTCTCACTCTACTTCAGAAAAATCTGTATGAAACTACCTGTCTACAAAGCAACTATTAATATAACTGCTTCCTATGAGTCATGTACAGTCCTTTTCCTTTTTATGGTTCCAATTTCAAAAGGTACAGTTGCATGTCTGTAGTGTCCCGATGAGTTTTTAGCGTGGTTGTGGGTGCTTGCATTGCCATCTGCTCTTGTGGTTTCATTATGCATGACCTGTGCAGAAGGCTCTTGGGTGGCAGACAAACTTTCTGTGGACTGGACTGTATCAGAAGGTTGAAAACCACTTACATCAAAAAGAAAAAAAATGCATTAAGCTAAACAAAATGAAACACAAAAGGTCCCATCCCAGGCATGAGACAACTAATATGTTTAAACTGCATATTTAAAACAATGATCAAGATAACCGCTTCCTAAAAGTTTATAGTAAAAAAATGCTTAACAATTTAGTAACATCAAGAATAACAGGAAGACAGATTCTAATTCTGTGGGTGTTGAAAAGGGTCACAGACAGTCACTTATATAGTACAGAACACTCGTCTTGTAAAATAAAGGGATCTCTTGCTTACAGTGAAATTAACAATTCTCTGGGCTCAAGGATTTAACTCTTAAATTTGTATATTCCACAGACCAATACTCCTCAAAACATCAAGGACCAAAACGTTAAGCCCCAGTAAAATATTTCTGAAGAACCAGATAAATGCAAGAAAGGTAGCATGGGAAAGCAGCAAACACTGCATAAGGAAAACTACCGTGAAAACATATGGTAAAAGTAGTTAAACAGAATTCAGAAATGACTACTGTAAGGAATCCGTAAGTCCCAGAAACACATAAAGGTAAAAGACACTGTTCACAAAACACAACAAATCGCAAGCTGCTGCCAGTTAGAATCAGAAGCTGGCATTTGGCAGAAGCAGAACTTAAGTTTAACTTAAATTGTAATTTTTAATTTTTGTAATAAAATACTGTGTTTAAATTATTATATTACATTTGTAATTTGGTTTCTGGATAAAGTCATATTCTCTGACGATGTGCCTAGTGGATTTTTAGTTACTTTAAATTGTAAACAGCTGCTCTGCTCACTGTTGTGCTGGCCTGCTGCTATTCAAATCCAGGTTATAAAGTTTAAACACAGTCCAAGCCTCCGACAGGCTGGCAGTCTGCCTAACAAAGTGATGTCATCACGCACGCCCCAAGTCGCCCCTACACATTGATGACATTGCAGATGTATACGCTAGCAATGCGTGGTGACATCAGCATTAAATTTAAAGTTGTACGCTCCAAAAACGACAGAAAAAAATTGGGAATTAAAGGGACCACTGGGGAATTTGTGGCACCTCACTACTTTGCCCTCAAAGCTGGTAAATACTGAGGAATTTGGTACAGTTGAGAGGCATAGTTTGTATATGTCTGTATGTATGTATGTATCTATCTAATATGTGTGTAGATATATACATATTTATACATCTACACACACACACACACACACACACACACACACACACACTCTCTCTCTTTTATAATGGAGTGTAAATCTAGTCTTTAAACAAACCGAAGAGAATATCCTCCCAGGGATACACTCCCTAACTTCAGGTTTCTCAGTCTGAATATTCCTTTAGTTAGATAACAGCGTAAATCAATGAAGTGTGCTTTGCAATGGAAATTTGCCAGTTATCCATTTGGCTAGATTTTACCCAGTCCTGTCTTGTGCTAGCGACTGTCATTGTTTTCTGCGAGCTATGGACCTTGGTTGATGATAGTTTATTTTACTGGATATCTGTCTTCTCCACACTGTCTGTTTAGCTTCTAGTTAGGCTATTTGTTTTATTTTTTTTGTAAACGGGGGTGCTAATACCCTACTTAACCTTACTCCGTGTAACACTTTCTTGTAGTGGCATGTCAGGGAGGTAGAGGGATTAAAGAGACTGCTAACCACCTTTAGAAAGCACATCAGACAGTAGGATTACTGTGTTCTAACATGCTGCTGTGATGTGCCTATGCTTGAATAGTACTCCCAAAGCAATGCTATGTAACTTTGCTACACACACGCAGACAGACAAGTATGATACTGCATGTATGATAAAAGATACATTTTTAATATCTTTATTAAATTATTACTAAATAATTAGGCAAACATACATTATTAAAAAGTAAACAAACCATATTAATATGTTTCCAGTTACATACATATGCTGTTTTTCATAAATATCCTTAGTCCAGCATTACATAAATTGCTCAATTCCTGCCTTCTCTTAACCTCACTCCTCCCCTAGAACATTATTCTGCATGTATTGTTCTCACAATTTCCATTTATTTCTTTGTAATTTGCTCCTTCCATTTTCTAAAGATCCCACTTGTTTCTTTTATCTTTGTTACAATAACCAGTATTTCAAATACTGTTGGTTTAGACTTTGATTTCCATTTTCTAGTAATTGCTTTTTGGCAGCCACCATGGCCTTACTATGTTTAGGCAATTCAGATTCTGTGTCCCAGCCCAAAAGAATAATTGCTTTAGTTACACCCATTTGCTCACCCAGTATTTCTGACAGGGTACTCTGCAGGGAATTTTTAAAATCTGCCAATTCATTACACTCCCAAAACAAATGTTCCCAGTCATCCCTTTCTTCCCCATCACACCACCACCATTTGCCACCTACCTGAGGAAAAGTTCTTTGGAGTTTGCTTGTGATATACAATACCTATGCAAACACTTCCAAGCAAATCTCGTAAACTTTCTAGACTTTATTGCATACTTGGAAGCCATATGTATGTCCTCCTGTTGTTCCATTCTAAATTGCTTTTTGAATCTTTCTTCACAATCTTTTCTAACTTCTTCTGATTCTTATAGTAATCATGCAATATTTTATATACCCTACTAATTACCCTTTTTGACAACAGCAGCTTCTGTTCTAGGGACAAGTAAAAACACTACCAGAGCAGGTCTTTCCCTTAGGATTCACTGATCCCTTTCTCTTTGCCTGTACTCTGATATCAGTCCCTGGCAGGGAAGTCCGTCTCTAGCCTGCAGTTCAAATGTCTTATTGGCATCACCCCCATTCTATTACCTTCCTCTCACTCTCTAGTTATTTACTCTGAGTAACTTTGTTCCTTTGCCAGTTTTCTCTAGTAAATTCCAGCTCCATCTTGCCTATTGTCTGTACCCCTACTTGCAGTCATTCCTGACAGAAAAATCTCTTTTCTCCATTCCCGTGTTGGCTTAGTCTTAGAATATTTTCCAGTTTGTTAATATAATATTGTTTATAGCTGTTGTTATTCTCCTTAAGGATCTGTATCCAAATTCCCATTCTATCTTTGTTTCTTAAATTTTCCCTCTGTTTCATTATCATCCTTTACTACTTTGAATTATAACTTTCTGCTTGTGTTTTGTGTGTGCATTAATTGTGTAGGTCTGAATACCCCTGCAAATCAGGTAATCCTAAAATCACATTGTTCTATTGAACCCTTGCCCTGTTTCCCTCCCAGATAAATTCCTTTTATTAATTATTGCCAGCAACTTCTCTTCTGGTTGATAAAAATATGCCTGACCTTTATATAAAACTAAAGGGACTAAAAACATTTTCACTGCTTGTGTCTTACTATCCATATCCATAAACAAAAGTTTCCTGTTTCTTAGCTTTTGTATTATCTTTTGTTTATTCTCTTCCCACACATTTATAGCTGCCATAACTTTTTAAATCATGCTCCTAAATACTTCATCTTATCATGTCCCCATAATATGGGTATTGCTGAATCAGTTCGTGTGTGGATACATAATTTACAACTATAGTCTTTGTTTTATCTTCATTAATTTTATATCCCAAAAACACTTGACTTGTCTCAAAATATTCTGCAGCACTGAAATGCTTTCATTGCCTTACTCATAAAACCCCAACTTACTCTATCATATGCTTTCTCTGCATCAAGATCCACCAACAACAGCTGTATTTTCTTACATTCTGCTTATATCTGGATCATCATTTTTTAATGTTGTCAAATGTTTACCTCCCCTCCGCAAAATCATGTTGATCAATATCTATCAATTTTGGCAATGCCTTTGTCATTATTTTAGCTGTTATAGAGATAAATACTATATGATTTAAAATTTTATGGGTGTGCATGAAACTGGATCTGATGGGTTTTTACCGTTTTTAGGTATTACAGCCACCAGGGCTTTCTTCCAAGATGTTGTTGTGTTCCCTCATTTAAAAATAAAACTGTTAAAACCTTTCCAGATCATTTCAGTTTCTTCGTCCTAACTTCTAAACTTCCACAGAAATACCACCTGTTCCTGGAGACTCTCCTGCAGCTTGATTATATATCACTGACCTCTTATCTTAACCGTTTGTTGTTGACCCCTATCTACCTCTAACCGTGGCATAAGTAAGTCTTCCATAAATATTTCCATTTGTGTTCTTGATTTCCACAATTCTCTGCTTTATACAAATTTTCATGAAATTCCCAAAATGACTCTAATACCTGTGTAGGATGTGTAGTTACATTTCTTGTTATAGGCTCCTAAAGTTTGGCGACAACCCTTTCTACTTTCTGTTACCTAAATCATTGTGCTAAAAGTTTTTGTACTCTGGAGTTATCATAAAAATGTTGGTTAACAGCAATCTTTCTAAACTTATGCATAATATCCAGATACAACCCTGTGTTGTCTTTAAAAGGATAAAGAATACTTTGAGATGCAAATGCTATATGGCTGCTTATTCCTGTAGCTGCTGCAACTAAGGTGATTTGGTTGTGTTGTCTTTAATATTAAGTAAATCAGTCTGAAGGGATCAGTTCCCCTCAGCCTTGAGATTTACTGTTTTTTAAAACTTATACGAAGTTATGCTGCACGTCTTACTTAGTGCTTTGTTGCTGTTCTTAACTTCCTGGTTGTTTTTATATTTATAATGCCTCCTTCTGTGGTTTCTCCATAATTGTTTTATGGTTTGAGATCAGTTTTCATCCTTTTTTCTGTTTTTCATTCTGTGATGTTCTGCCGCCATATAATTCTCTGTGGAATGCCCTCTAACCCTTGATGTCATATGAAGGATTCCACTAAGATTGTCATTTCAGTGTGTGAAAGGAATTCTGATGTGACTGGGGTGTTTTTTTCAGGTGACTGCAGTGTTATCCAAGTTGTTGGTTTAACTTCTAATGTTGGAATTCTAAATCCTTACAGGGAAGATCATCATTTGAGTTCAGATGACCGCGTTGGTGATGTTGATGAGGCTGTGTGGCCTCTTCCATATCACAGTGAAAGGCATTTGGGAAATCATGAATTGTATGGGTTCTGCTAGGATATAATGAATTGCTTTGGCTGGTGATTACCAAATGACATATGTATATATTTTCAAACTGGTGAATGCACTACTTTCATTTTGGGTCACACCTAACTGTTATCACTTTGCATGGCTGAGAACTGGTTTGAGTGGCATCAGTATGTGTATGGGTGTGAAGTGTTTTTTTTTTTTTGTTTGGTTTTTATTGGTGGAAGTTAGTGAATGGTATGGATCTGTTTAAAAAGTAGGAATTACTATGGAATTAGGAATGAACGCTGTAATGATCTCACAGAAACTGTGTCTCAAACATTGTTGTAAACACACACACACTTGCTCTTGAGCAAGGGAGTGACATTTGGTGCATTATTTAAATTTTACTGTAATGTGAACTTTTTTTCATTTCTAAAGAAAATGTAGTATGAAACTGTTGGACAGGTATGTAGTGCAGTTTATGAGGCAACAAAGGCTTATTCCTGAAATTAATTGGATGTTGATAGAGAGAGAGGGTGGAATGGTGATAGTGCTAGGAGTAGAGCATGTAGACAAACTATGAGGCACACTTGGGAGTCTGGGTGAAGTATGCAGTGGTAGTGTGTTAAAGTCCCACATATGTGTACTTAACATGACATCATGCTGATGGCTGTGTTTAACAGAAAAATACATTTCAGGATGCCAGTTGAACCTTTCTCTTGACAGTTTCAGCTAGGAAAAAAAAAAGTAATTCCACTGCTGTTGCAATGCATGACAAACAAAACCAGAACATTTTAGAAAAAAGTGCAACAAATTATTTTTAAGATGTACCACATTCAAGTGGCTGCTGTGTTTAGACTGTTGTATGTTGGAACTGAATTTGAAGGTTAGAAATGTAGGCATTCATCCTTTGACAGCTTCACTGTGGGATCATAGTGGGTGTATCCAGTGGTGGCTGGAGTGAAGAAAAATCCTCCATTGGCTGCTCAAATATATATGACAGCTTTGAAATGAACATTGCATGCTTGGAAGAGTGTTTCATTACATTCTTTTTTTCTGAACTAAAATCTCACTGGCCACGTAGAACCCATGTTGAGTATCTTTGGTTTTGTATGAAAGACTGTTACAGAAAAGGGAAAATAATTAACTTCAGTTTAGTTGAGCAAGAAGTTGGAGTTGTCAAAATGAGCAGGAACAATGACCAGGAAGTTACAGGAGAAAGGTGTGGTGAAAAAATATAGAATATCATTTTCAGCAGTTCTACAGAAATTCAAAAGTTGTGCTGTTATGTCTGCTTTTATTGCTTATAAAAATGAGTGAGTAATACTGAGCATGCTGATTAGATATCAGAGATTGAGTATTGGATGCTGTTGACAGTGATACCTAATGAGCTGAGAGGTGTCGGGCAGTAGATTGTGCTGTGAGTCTCACAGTAGTTGACTGAGTGTAGAGTCTGAAGTTTTTTAAAGATGTTTGAATGCCATTAGGTGTTGTGTCAAGACTTGTTCAGCCTGCTATGCCCCACCTCCCCAGCAAAGCATCAGGTCATATACTCTTCAGTTTCATTGCACAAGTTACAAAGGTTTATGTACTTTGCTTGCTTGAGACCACTCTTTGGTAGTGGTTCAAGATTGCAAATTTTGCAGCTAACTGGCTGAGGCTACACTTGATTCCTTAAGGCTTCCAGATGTAATTAACACAGGAAAGTGTGTTTCTGTTTAGGATTTCTAGAAATTGCTGCAGCCTGCACACCCCCTCCCATTGGAAAAGTAGGTCAACACTGAGCTTGTCTTAATATTCTTAAATTTCATTGCATATATGAGCACACATTTACATACTGTGTTTTTTATTTTGTTTGAAATCTGAAGGGAATACTTAGTCTCAAACAGAAAAACAACTCACTGGTGAAACTGGATTAATGCCCGACACACCCAGGTAAATACAGATAAAATCCAACATAGAGGTGTGTGGCAAAACAACAGCACTGCAAAAACTTTATTCGAAAAAGTACTAAATAAAACACAAGAAAAACGTAAGCGCTTTCACAGTGTATCCCACTGCTTCCTCAGACGTATTTACAGAAAGGTCTAGCAGTTCCATTTAAATACTCCTGTTGTAGTCAGTCAATTAATTAAGTTAAGGTAGATTATCCTTCCTTAAAGGTACATACATAAAAACACTTTTGGAAATGTGAAAAGTGCTTTAAAATATATAATTTAAAAAATACATAGGATATATATATATATGAATGAAGATGATGATTATATATATATAAAAGCATTTGGTACTTACATAATATCGCAGCCACGTTATCGCGACCACGTTTCAAACCTGTCATCATTATTCATATTATTGAGAAAGGAGTCATTGTGGTAATACGCAAGTACTGAAAAAAGTTGTCTCTCCAGAAGCTTTTGAGCAGTTTCTCTCTCTCTTTCTCTCACACACGGGTACATTCATGTTAAGATCTATCTGGATCAGTTATAAGAACTGTGTGCAAATCATTCCATGATAGAATCTGAATAAACTATATATGATATAGTGTTTTGAGTGCAATACTAAATTAGTTCTCACAGTACTAGGGAGACTGAAAATTGTTCATAGTTACATTTGGTGGTAGGCAGCCCTATGTCTGGCTTAACACCCTTGCCTTCGATCGGTGAAATTGTTCAAAATATAGAGCTTAAGAAGTACTAAATGTACATCAAACATTGGTTTAAATATTCTGCAATTTTTTGTGTTTTGTCCCTGAATAAATTCATTGCTGTCATATGGAAATTGTAAGTTAATAAGGCTATTCTTCTTATCAGGTTCCCGTTAAGTTCAATGACTATTACATGAAGGAAATTTATGCGCGATTATGGGGAAATACATATAAAATTCGAAATTGCAGGATCTTGGAAAATTCTCAAGTAGTCTCTCTCTCTCTCTCACACACACATTTCACTGAGTTATAGCGATCTTGAAATAATGTAAAAGGTTTTCGGGTTAAAACAGTTGTTTCGGTGTAAATGTGAAAGTATTTGGTCCTGGCTGCTTTAATATATTTTTCTAAACGTCAGGGAAGGCAGTTCTTTTGCATTAAAATGACAGCTGCAGAGTATACTAACTGTTTGCATCGTGATTGCGATAATACACAAGTACCAAACTTTTAAATAAACTTAGATGCTTTTACAAAATACTAAAAACGCATGCTTACATATGAACTTAAGAAGCACATTCACAAGATATACTCACACAATATATTCTGGATTAATGTCTAAAATTTGTATTAAAATCTGAAAAACAGTGGTGTGTTTTATACAGGTGATGTGATGGACAGATGGACCAAAATAAAGTTATATATGAAGAGTATTACATTTTTACATCACAAAAGTTAGGATCATGAAAAGGACTGAAAATACTCCATGAACTAAATGAAATATATGGATATAGAAATATATACGTAAAAATATGGATACACATAAAAATGTAGAGGGCATATATATAATATTTTATAAATATATGTAAAATGTGAACTGTAAAAACAGATTGAGCATAGATGGAGCTATGCTGAGGTATTCATGACATGTCTGGCAAGAGCATTGGTTGGAAGCTGTTTCTGTATGTCATACAAATGCTCCCTAATTCTAAACTTGAACTTTCTGTCTGTTATTCCTACGTAGTAGGCCATGCAGGTCACACAGTAAGCTAGATATACCAAATAAGCTAAAAGATGGCTGATATACCACATATTCCCTGATTTCTGGGTCCCTTCAGCAAGAAACCAAAATGTCCTCTTTAGATCCGGGTGAAAAAAATGTCTGTGTGTTACTAGCATATTTTAGCGGCATTCTCTGTCTTGCCTTACTGCTTTTACTATTTTCTTGGGAGTCATGCTGTCTGTAACCCCTCATCATTTGAAAAAAATATTGAAACCTCATGTTGAAGAAAACCGCCTTATTCTAAGGGACTCTTAGCAGTATTATGAACCTAACAAGGATTTCAGGGAGGTCATCATGGTGTAACCCTAGATGTGCAGTCACTATTTACTGTTATTCCCAATCATGCAGGTGTAGAAATGTTACACAGTTACTTGAGGAAACATACATCACTCAATGCAGCTAAAAGAGGTATGGTAGCCTTACTAATGGAGATCATTCTGGAGAATAATGTATTTATATTTGACAACTAGTTACATCTCCAAACACATGGAGTAGCCATGGGCACCCCATGTGCAAATAGTTATGCTAACATAGTGATGGCAGTATGAGAGGAAGATTTTATAGTAAATGGTGACTTCAGAATGTATGTAAAATTTTACAGATGATTTGTAGACGACATCTTTATTTTCGAGGACCCTCATGAAAAATGTTTTCAGTGAGTTGAACATCTCAATCATACATCTGATTTTCTAAAATTCACGATGAAACACTCTACAAAAAACATAGCCTTTCTGGATGTGACCATTAGTATTGTAGACGAAGGAAAGGTAAACACAGAAATTCATAGAAAGGAATGCTATAAGAACGCATATCTACATAGAACAAGTATGCATCCACAGCATATATTTGATAACATTGTAAAAGGACAAGGGATGCGGTTGTCTAGATTATGTGCAAAACAAAGTAATTTTGATGAAGAAATGCTACTTTTAAAAGAAAGATTTACTGAGCAAGGTTACCATGTAGACAAGGTCAACACAGTATTAAATCATGTAAGGGGTAATAGAACCACAAAAGGAAGACCATATTTCTCCCGAATGATGAGGGGTCACAGACAGCATGACTCCCAAGAAAATAGTAAAAGCAGTAAGGCAAGACAGAGAATGCCGGTAAAATATGCTAGTAACACACAGACAGCCAGAAATATTTTCAGAAAACATTGGCCTATTCTAGCAGCAGACCCAAAATCGGGGAAGTTGTGGGTACTCTTTCAGCTTTAAGATTATGACAAACATAAAAAGGATTCTCTGCTACCCAAACACTTTAAAGAAAAAACTTAGTAAAGGAGCAAAAATATGCAACAGTTGCAATTTTTGCAAATTTATTGATGTATCAAATCATTTTTTCACCCGGATCTAAAGAGGACATTTTGGTTTCATGCTGAAGGGACCTGTGACACAGAACATTTGGTATATCTAGCTTACTGTGTGACCTGCATGGCCTGCCACATAGGAAAAACAGACAGAAAGTTCAAGTTTGGAATTAGAGAGCATTTGTATGACATACAGAAACAGCTTCCAACCAATGCTCTAGCCAGACATGTCATGAATACCTCAGCACAGCACACTTTTAAGTTTCATATGATAGAGAACAATAAGATTACTAATAGGTTAGGAGACATTAGAAATAGGACTGAAGTCAATGAGACTAGATAGATATTAAGATTAAGGGCAGATGTTGGCAGTGGACTTAATGACAGGGTCCCTATGAGGCCCATTTTACAAGCTAGACCACTTAGAAAATAGCCCCATCTATGCTCAGTCTGTTTTTACAGTTCACATTTTACATATTTTTATAACATTTTAGTATATATATGCCCTTTACATTTTTCTGTGTATACATATTTTTATGTTTATATTTCTGTATTTTGCTTTTATCCATATCCATATATTTCATTTAGTTCATGGAGTATTTTCAGTCCTTTTCATGATCCTAACTTTTGTGATGTAAAAATGTAATACTCTTCACATATAACTTTCTTTTGGTCCATCTGTCCATCACATCACCTGTATAAACACACCATTGTTTTTCAGATTTTAGTAATTTTAGACATTAATCCAGAATGTATTGTGTGAGTATATCTTGTGAATGTGCTTTTTAAGTTCATATGTAATCATGCATTTTTAGTATTTTGTAAAAACTACTAAGTTTATTATATTTATATATTTATACTAAAGGTTTTTCTATATATGTATCTTTTAAATTATATATTTTAAAGCACTTTCATGTGTTAAAGCACTTTTCATATTTCCAAAAGTGTTTTTATGTACGTAAGTGGATAAGCACCAGTCACAATAACTACAGAAATAAATCCAACGAACTAGCTGGTGAAAATTAGAATGTACAATAAAACGTTAACAGATGGAAAGTAAAGGATTACTTTATTTAGTACTTTTGCAAATACATACTTCTTAAAACTAAGGCATTAAGTGCCATTGTTTCATCTCACACCTCTGTGGTGGACTTTATCTGAACAATTTAGTCTGTTAGTGTTGTTGTGTTCTTTTTTTTTTTTCGGTTAGGGGTCACCCACAGCGGAACTCCGATCAGCTAATTATTGGCCATGATACAAAACAAACCAAACATTTAAAAACTTTCTAGCTGAGAATCCGCCTACATTCCATACTGTCTACCTCAGATAATTAGTCTGTTTAGTGTGCTGAGAGAAAAATTTGTATCCTATATTGATACATACACTAAATCCATATAAGCATCAATTATCTAACTTGTAATAAAAATGTATATTCATCAAATACAAGTAAATAATAATATAAATAGTATAATAAAAAACTTATTAAAAAACTATTAAAATGCAATACATATAAAAATGACTTGTAAACATAACTTGATATATTCCTAATGGATACCATATTTAAAGAAATATACTATGCCAACTAGTACCTATGTGTTCCGTAATAAAAAAAAAATCCCAGCTCTTTTTGAGTGCATGTTCATACCCTTTTACCTCCAAAATTCTGTTTGAACAATTGCACTTAAAATAAATGCACATAAAATAAATCCATCATACTGGCTCGAGGCTAGCCCCCATCTCAACATACCTAGTGATAAGTTACCCAGTTCTCCTTTACTGCTTGCAGCGTCGAGTTTGCTCATACTGGCTCAGGCTAAGTGTCTTTTTCTTTTTGACTAAATTCTAACTTTCAGATAAAGATAGTGTTATTTTCTGGATATTATTGAGTGTTAAGAGAGTTTTCTGATTAGATTAGCTCCTTTTCTAAACTTTTCCTCTGCTGCTTTTGTTGTTGTTGTGGCCGTCATTTTTCTTTAGGCCTTCCTTGTCCTTGTGAACCCGTTTTGACTTAGAGGGTTCTTCTTTCAGCCCTGCGTTTTAATTAAAGGGCTTTTTCTTCTCTTCTCTCCCTTTACAGGAGCAGCAGTTTAAGTTAGAGGCTCTCCTCGGTTGGGGGAGTTCACCATTTTACTTAGAAGCTCTTCCCCTTACCTCTTTTTTTTTTTCAAAAAAAAAAAGTTAATGTTGCAGTTGTAGTTATAGTGATAGTTAAGTTTTATTGTTACTGTCATTTTTCTTGATGTCTGTTGCAATTATTTGATAGTATATCTAAGGATTCTACTAAAGAGACAAAACCTCGGGTTTTAAAAGGTGTGACTCGTGCTGCCAAAAGATGTCCCTTACGGATGGGCACATGAGTTGTGTTTATTGCTTAGGGGCTGTCCACCTGCAGAACTTGTGTTCCATATGTCATGCCTTTAGTTCTCGGGTTCTGTATGAGAGGAAAAATAAGTTGATTTTGTGTGGCTTATTGAAGAGCCCCTTCGATGCTTCTTCTGAGGGTACTCAGTCAGTTAAAAAACAGGACAAGTCCGCTATCCTATCATCCTCGTCGGCTCCAAATTCGGAGCCATCCAAAGCAAAGGAAAAAAACTTTGGGTTTGTCGGATCCGAGTGTTGGTTCCAACAATGCTCTTTCTCCGGCGGCTCCATCTAGTCTTGGAGCCAGTCAGGACACACAAGAGAACCAGGTCTCCCTCTCTGGAACCGGTGTGGTCTGTTCCACAGGCTCCACTTTTGCAGTCTGTGGCAGGCAGTCATTGGTCTTCTACCCATTTCTGTCGATCATCCAGGAGTCTTTCGGATGATGATGTGGAGAGGGTGGTGAAGAGGCTTCTCAAGACACCGGCATTAGCAAAAATATTATTGAGCCCAGCCCATAAGGCAGTGGTGCCGACAGTCCAAATAACACCTGTATTGATTCCTCCACCGACTCCCTTGAGTTCGGAGCAGGAGTGCATGGAAGTCGTTGTGGTGGAACTGTCTGTTCGGGTTACCACTGGTCTCTTGGTTCCAACTACCACTCTAATCTCCTCGTTTACTCAGTCTATCGAGGGATCTGGGGGCCGATGTTCTCTCGTCGACTCCGAGGGGGAAGTGGCATCGGACACTTGTCCGATCCCGCTCTCCCTCTCGGAGCTTCTGCGTGGGTGAGCTCGGCTCCTACATTGGCCTCGAAGCCATCGCCTTCGGTTTGGAGATCTCTGGTCTCTTCGGAGCTTGGGACTCATTCGGGCCGGGAACGAGGTGATGGAGTGTGCTGTCCTGTGAAACTGCTCCACCCTTGGCTTCATTGGCTTCTACCCCTTCAGTGCCGGTGTCTGCCTCCAAACCTTCTTACCCCCCCAAAGCATAGGGAACCCATACTCCAGGATGCCCCATTGGGTGACCCACCTCATCTGAAACCTCCCCAGAGCACCTTTCAGAGGCTGTCCTTCGGAAGAAGAAATGCAGGAAGAAGCATTTGGACTCCCCTGTGTCCCTTACTTCAGACATGGACTTGGAGGACTCAGAAGAGTCCCCACGGTCCCCCTCTGAGTATGTCTCTTTTGCAGACATCCTAGAAATCCTTAGAGGGGTGGCTGGAAATCCCTTGCCCCTTCTGAGGACGAGTCTGTGTACCTGGATGCATTTGGTTCCCTACCCTCCACCTCTTGAGTGTCTCTGCCTTTCGACCCACTGCTGGCCCTAGTGAGTCGGAAGGCGTGGAGCTCTCCAGAGACTATGGAACCAGTTCCGAGGAGGCCCAATAAATTCATAACTGCTCCAGATTATAAGCCTTTTCTATCAAAGGGTGTGTCTGTTGATGCTATGGTGGTGGCGGCGGCAACCACCAAGAAAGAACTAGCGAAGACTTCCTCTTCTGTCCAACTGCCGAACAGAGTCCCATATGATGGACAGGTATGGGAAGCGTATGTTTTCTTCAGTGGCCTTTACTCTCAGGTCACTGAATTATTTGTCCCACTTTACATGCCTTCAGAGGGATCTCCTAAAGGAGTTGGGAGATACCCTACAGCTGAAGGAGCTGCAAGCAAGGTGGCTTCACAGCTTACGACCTTGACTTCTGTAGTTAACTCCTCCATGCGGCTGATCTCTTACACAGCAGGCACAGGAGTTGCCTTGCGTAGACACTCCTGGATGCGCCTTTGTCAATTTGCGGAGCCCTTCAAGTCGTCCTTTACCAGCACTCCTTTTGACAGCTCATCTCTTTTCAAGCCTTAGGTAAAAGAGAGTCTTACCAGGTGTGAATGGGATGGCAAAATTCTCTCTGCCGTGGGAGTACGTTTTTCCGCACCCTCCAGACCTTACCCTAAAGGTCAAAAGAGCGGGAAGATGTGGTTCTGCAAATCTCAGGGAGTTGCGCCTGACACACGTGGAGATTTTTTCCCCCAGGGGCAGAGGGGGAAATAATAACAGGAGATGCCAGTCTCGCGGTGTGGGCGCGAAATCATGCCGACAGAGATACTTTCTCTGGAAGGCCCTTCCAGCGTTCCTGAAAGGAGGCCGGACTGTCCACCTCTGGAGGTAGTCAGGGGCCAGATTATCCTTGTACCCAAAAGCCTGGCGAACAATCATGGAAGATACATGGGTACTATCTATAATATCCAAGGGTTACAAAATTTGCTTCTCCCAACCACCCCTTACAAGGAAACAACAGTCAATCCCAGATGTTCCACTATTCACACATGTACACAACTGGGCATCACCATAAACTACGAAATGTCTGCCTTGTTGTCTTGGCAATATATTACATTTATAGGGGCAGATTTAGACACAAGGGCCATGATAGCAAAACTGCCTCATGAAAGAGTTTTAAACATTCACCGTCAAGTTTCAGTCCTCATGGCAAACAGAATCCAGGCAAGATTTGTCCTCAAGACCTTGGGTTCGATGGCTGCTGCAATTACTCTGATCCCTATGGCACGCTTCCACATGAGAATTCTGCAGTGGCTCCTTTTTGCTCCGTAGTAATTCCAGAATTTGCCAATTTCACATCAGATATGGATCACGGAGTCTTGCAAGAAGGACATAGCATGGTGGCTTCACTTCCCTCTGGTATCAGTAGGTAGACCGTTTCTAACTCCCCAACCCATAGCCAAAGTAACCACAGATGCTTCCCAGATAGGGTGGGGGGGCATTATCTGGGACAGACTGTGCAAGGGACTTGGCAGGAACATGAGTATCACTTGCACATCAATGTCCTAGAGATGAGATCGGTGCTTCTGGCATTACAAGGACTTCAAGACTCTCTACCTACAGGGACTATAGCAATTCAGACAGACAATATGTTGGTAGTATGGTACATCAACAAACAGGGCGGAACCAGGTCTTATCCCTTGTGTTGAGAGGCTCTACGAGTTTGGCAGTGGGTGAGGTCTTCCCAACGTTTTCTGGTTGCAATGCACATCCCAGGGAAATCCAGCGTGATAGCGGACAAGCTCAGCAAGGCTATTCTGATGCCTCGTGAGTGGTCCCTGAAACAGAAAGTTGTGGACTTGATTTTTCACAAATGGGGCCAGCCATGCGGCGATCTGTTTGCCACCTCCTCAGCAACAAATGCAGCAGCTACTTTTCCCTAGTCCCACCACCAGGACAGTTACCCAGGGACACAGTTGTTCACGATTGGCCCCCGGGATTGCTTTACACTTTTCCAGCATTTCCCCTGATCCCCAAGGTTCTTCAGAAAGCACAGTCGTCGGGATGCAAGTTAATCCTCATTGCCCCTTACTGGCCTCATTAGGTATGGTTCACATTCATTTGGCCTCATCTACAGGGGAAGCCTTGGATCCTGGCCCCAGCTCCAGATCTCCTGATGCATCAGTCGGGTGCTCTCCACCCTTCCATTCAAACTCTAAAGCTGACAGCTTGGTTTCTCCACTTCTGGTCTTAGCCAGGCTTCCCGATGTTTCTCCGGCAGTTCAACACATTTTGATTTCTTCCCATAAGCCCACTACAAGAAAACTTTATGCTAGTAAATGAAAGAGGTTCTTTTGTTGGGCAAGCAAAAATAACATTGATCCCTTTACTGCACCGATTTCAAAGATTCTCAAATTTCTTGCTGAAACCTTTAAGTGGGGAGCAGTGGCAGCTACTATCCGGGTTCAGCTTGCTGCCATTTCTAATTTCCATGTGGGAGAAATGGGCTCCAACATCTTGTCCCATAGGCTATGTAAAGCATTCCTAAGAGGTACTACCCTCTTAAGACCTCCAATAAGAGAACCTCTCCCCCGGGACCTAAATTTAGTTTTAGACGCTTTGATTCTTCCCCCCTTTGTGCCCATCTGCTTCTTGTCCACTGAAATTTCTGACATGGAAGATCCTTTTCTTAACTGCCATTACCTCAGCTGGAAGGGTTTCAGAATTACAGGCCTTATCTATTCATCTCCCGTACTTGATTTTCCACAAAGATAGAGTTTCTCTTAGAACCAACCCCTCTTTCTTACCCAAGGTGTGTTCTGAGTACAATTTGAATCAATCCATAGAGCTTCCTGTTTTCTTCCCCAATCATAGCAACAAGACAGAGTATAAGCGCCATCAATTGGATGTTCATAGACAGTTACGTTTTTATGTACACATGACCAAGGATTTCAGAAAATCCGACCAATTGTTCATATCCTTTGCGGAGAGCAAGAAAGGTTGTTCAGTCTCAAAGTTGACTTTATCTAAGTGGTTTTCAGACATTATAATTTACATCCACGATTTGCGCAACAAAAAACTTCCAGGAAAAATTAAAGGACACGCAACAAGGGACTTGGCTACCTCTATTGCTTTTCAAGCCAGACTGCCTTTGGATTCGATCTGTGCGGCAGCTACTTGGGCTAATTCTCATACCTTTATCACTCATTACAAAGTAGATGTGGCCTCCTGGAACAGGGCATCCTTTGGCTCCACGGTCCTGAAGATTTTTTTCCAGTGAGCCACCCAAGAAACAGGTGCTGGGGACATGGTCCCAAACAGCAAGAATGAATGCGAGATAGGGACAACATAGCATAAAGAAGTTCTGTACTCATCATAACATTCCATGTTTGTTGTCCTTGATCTTGCCTTCCTTCTTGCATCCCACCCTCCTTCCCCCTTCCTGGAGGATCAAGAGGAATTCCTTTTTATTGGCTACACTGGTTGAGTTTCCCTTTACCATGCCATTTGGTTAGTCCTAGTCTCCTCTTCTTACTCTTGCTGATGGTTTACGCCTTTATATGCATGTGTTCTCTTGTATGTAAAATAGAGTATTTTCTCTGTCTGTGTGGTCTAGTGCTGGGTTATCACAAATGAGATCTGGGTAACTACAGCTAGGCATGTTGGGATAGGGGCTAGCCTCAAGCCAGTAAAAGCTCTCGAGCTATAGTATATGGCCGAGTTGGAGCCGAGGATGGGCTCTGAACCCAAACAGCAAGAAGGAAGGCGAGATCAAGGACAACAAACATGGAACATTATGGTGAGTACATAACTTCTTTTTTCCTTACATTGTCTCTAGAATGTACACAATACTATGGGAATTCTTGATAGTGCTTCTTAGAGATAATTTGTCATTATTTCTTGAATGCACATCTATCAAAATAGATTTCACCATTTTGCTTCTTGCTTCAGCATCTTTCTCATTTTCCCCTTGATGGGACTGTTCTTGGTTTGATAGGTATACTTAGATCCTTCGTTACTAGTTAACACCAGTCCTTCCAGATGATGTACACTAGAGCTGCTCTCATACATTTAGCACTTAGCATTTATTTTCATTAAGTTTCAGATCCTGTCTTTCTCTCCACTTAGTCAACATTTCTGGGTGCTTCTTCAGACTGCTACCTATGGGCACAACATTGCAATTAATTGGTGTCATCAGTAGACCAATTAATTCTGTTCACTATGTTCTCCGATATGTCTGAAACTTGTATCCTGAAAGTATTGTAGCCAAGATGATTCCTCTAGGGTACATTACTGTCACCTTATCTGAAAATGCCCCATTTCTGTAACATTTTGTCAAGCTTCTTATAGCACACAGTCCAGTTTATTAACTTTGATCTTGCCGTTTACCCTTGTAGCTTTTCTGATGAGTGTATATGTGGTACAGAATCAAAGGCCTTACTGAAACCCAGATGAACCATATCAACAGTACAGTACTCCAGACTAGCAATTCAGCAAATGAGTCATAAAGCTGGAACAGGTCTGACTGGCAGTAGCTTTGTCATGAATCTCTGTGATTTTTGTATTATTTTCCAGGAATATAGCCAGTCTATGAGAAAATGGTCAGTTCTGTGAGGAAATAACATTTTTCTCCATTATTTATTTATTTTGCCTCCAGTATTAAACAAATGAGCCTTGTTTTCTAAATGTTCTCTCTAAGCTCCACTTAATTGCATGGGTACAGTATATGCTACCGTTCTGTCTGCAACTCACCTGGCATTTGAGCTTCATCCTCTCTTAAGTGCTGAGATTTCTCTCTCTCTCTGAAACTGTTAATCCTAGCATTTATTCTTTTCTCTCCATACTTTATCTTACCAATATCCCTTCACAGACTCCTTTGTTCTTCTTCTTAGTAAACGCAGACATAGTATTTTCAGTTGGCACTTCTGCTTGCTTTCACTGCCACCCTTAATTGAACATTGTATATATATATACATTATATATATATATATATATATATATATATATATATATATATATATATATATATATATATATAAAACAACTATTTATATAGGTCCACAGTTGATCAATACATCAAAGTTATACATATCACCGACAATTAATATTGTTCAAGCAAGTCTTTAAGTTTAAGGCAAGAGTTATATGAATGTGTAATATTAGAAGTTCTCATCTTTACAGTATGTAGTTCACCACTGCAAACAATTTTTGCCATACTAATAAATTCAACACTAGAGGGGGTAACTTAACTGTTCAATTTTTTGTAATTACTTTTCTGGCTATAGCAAGAATAGGCCAAAGAAGAGGCACTTGAGTTTTTGGAATTATCTCAGGGATTGGAGCATTAAATAAAACTAAAGATTTAGAAATATTACATCTATCTGACCATAGAACTTGATTGAAGTTATTAATTTCTTTCCAAAAAGAGAGATGACTTCAAATCATATACCATATGCATCCAGTCACCTATTATTGCAGAATCACATTTCCATCATTTAATTCTGTTTGATTTATACACAGTTGTAATTTTGTTAGGCATGACAAAAGCTCTGCGTAAGAATTTCCAAGTGAAAATTTTCCAGTATAATGAAGATGTAGTTTTTTCTGTAGATTTTTAATATTATTTTCTTGTAGTCTTCACAGAAGTCTTCATTACTACTTTTTGAGGAATAATTCCCATAGGAATTGTCTGAATATGTGAAATCTAACTGAAGAATTGTATAAGACTGTGACAAATTTGATTTATTTTTCATTGCATTATAATTGATGTTTATTAAAAATGCCAATAATTTGGGGAACAATTTCTTATCTAGGTTAAATATCTTATTTATCTCTGTGTTCAGAAATTCACAAAGTGTCTAAATATTTGTAAAATTAACCAATTCTCAGAATCTTGATTGTATTTGGACCTTTCATTTTCAATATATATATGGGTCTACTTCATATGATCGACAACCATTTGACTGACACCAAAACACTGAAAGCTCACATGGTCGACACATAAATCCAAAGCATTATGCCCTTTTCCCACTGTAGCGCGACCCTGGAGTAGGAATAAATAGGTGATGGTGTGGGGGGCACAGCCCCCCACATTCGGGGGTGTGGGGGTGAAGCCCCCCCGACATGTCATACATTTTAAACAACAAAGCCAAAAAACGAAATCCAAAGAACAAACCAATTCAAACAAAATGTCACCAGACGTAGGAATACTTTGTGATAAATCCTTTATTGTGAAGCGCTTTTTCTCCGGTAGCTTCACTGGACTTCATCAGACAATTGTTTACTACACTCATCACAGTTTAAATACACTCCCCCTCAATCAATTAATTAATTAATAGCACCCAATTCTAATTATATACTTAAATAACTTCTCTTACTAATTCCTTAAAATTTATAATATATATATATATATATATATATATATATATATATATATATATATATATATACATACATACATATACACCTTATACTTTAAGACATTTAAACAATAATATCCTATAAAACAGATATACAAATATATATTAATACTTTAAAAGGTTAAAAGTTGCATCAACAACACATAATATAACTTATTTTATACTAAGGAAATTACTAACTACAGGTTATACTAACATATATTAATCCCCAAACAAGTTATTTTACTATCATAATTATGCATTAACATCTAAACTAACATGCAAATAAACACTAAAGTTTGCTCTACATTCTATCTTTTAAGACTTCTTAATTTTAATATACTCGAGATGGACACTACTCCATTTAAACCAGGCCATCTACTAGCATCCAACCCGTAATTGCCATATCACTTCATGCTTTTCTACTAGAAGGCTCGTATACCCTCCCCTATCATCCCTTATTATTTGGTCGATAACCCTAAATTTAAAAATGTGCCCTTGGTTGGCATATACATGTCTTGCTAAAGCATTATCTAATTTCAATTTATTTATACTTAAAATATGTTCATAAGTTCTTTCTCTCATTTTTCTGTCTGTCTTGCCCACATACAATGCTGGGCAAGACTGACACTGGGCCACATACACCACTGATTTACTATTACAGTTATATCTTCCCTAATTCTTATAAACTTTATTCCTTATTTTATAAGATGCTCCAGTCATCATATGCTTACACATACTGCAAGATTCACATTTGAACATTCCTGGTGTTTGTACAAATTTCTTCCTATCATATTCTACTAAATTTTTCAGGTTCTTTTCCATTTTTGAAAATAACTGCTGGTTTTTCCTCTAGTCTGGTTAAAAAATCTTCATTTATCGTAAAAATTCTCCAATTCTTAACAATTTCTCTAATGAAATAAGCTTCACTATTAAATTATGTAATGAAGCTTAATCCATAATTTATAACTCTTTTGTTCTCTTCTAATAATTTATCATTACAAGAAATGGGCATCTTAATAGTTGTATTTATTAATGTAACACTCATGTCACCCTGTGTATTACTTGTTACTTCTCTCCCTTGTTGGCATAGTAAGGGAATATACATCACTTTACTCTGTTTTTCCTGTACTTCTAGTACAATGTTCTGAACAAATTCATCCGGGTACCCCCTATTTATAAACATTTGTCTTAATACTTCACATTCATCTTTAAAGTGTCCATCAAGTGAGACCATCCTGGCAGCCTGGACTAGTTGACCCTTTACTACTGATTTTTTCTGATGTACTGGATGAGAACTAGTGAAATGTAACATAGTATTTGAATAGGTCTTTTTCCAATGAATCTTCGCTATGTAACAACTTAAATTATCATCTTTTACTAACAGTACATCTAAGTAAGTAATACTCGTATCTCCAAAAGAGCACGTGAATTTCAAGAAATTTGTATTTATATTAAATCTTTGTACCAATTCGTCAGCTGCCAAGATGTCACCCTTAAATAGAATGAACGCATCATCCAAAAATCGGGTATAAAAGTGAATATTCTTCACCAGTTCATTGTTATTAAATACATAATGAGCTTCCCAGTGGGCCATCATCAAATTAGCAACACTGGCCCCACATGGTGAACCCATTGCTACACCCACTTCTTGTAAGTAATAGTCACCTCCAAAGGTTATGTAATTTTTACTTAGAATTAAGTCCAATAATTCCTCTACTAATCTAATCTCTTCTATGGGTGCCCCATGGAACCTCATCCTCTCGGATACCCATTCAACCTCTATTTCATGAGGTGTTGAAAAATACAAATCAATTACATCAACCGTTACAAAATTCATACTCTCATCATATTTAATTTCATTTATATTCATTAAGAAAGTCCAAGAGTCTTTGCATATATGTTTTTCCATAAGAACATACTACTTTAAAATATTATCAACCAATTTCGCATTAGCATAATTAATAGATTGTCTTGCATCTACCAAGGCACACATCGGGGGATCTTCCAAACATTTATGTAATTTTGGGTATTCTCTGAGACAACACTCTAAGATAGTCCAAAGTAGCTTTGTCTATCAGGCCATCAATAAATAAGTCTTCCAGATAAGCATAAATGTCCCTTTAAGCTCTGTTAACTTCATTCAAGCTTGCTTCACGATAAATACATCCTTCTAATACTTTCCTCATACGTGTGTTGTATTCCGAAATACTCAATTACCAGACCACCACCTTTATCTGGTTTTAACACTGTTACAGGTAAGGATCTTAGTTGGTCCAATGCTTCTTGTTCATTTTGGCTAATGTTCATAGCTCTATTCTTAAAGCATTTATTTCCCAAATCTCTGAGATCCAATTCACACATAGTTTCAAAGCATATTAACCAAGGATGTACAGGTGGATTATAAGTGCTCAAAACTTTGATATCGTTTCTTGCTCCTGTATTGTTTCCATAAAGTAACTTTAAATTCAATTTACGTATAAACATTTTTAAGTCTATTGGTGTTGCAGGTAAGCTGTATTGTTTAGTTGGGACAAACGTCAGCCCCTTAGCAAATAATTCCACTAGGATAAGGTTTATTTTGAATTCAGTGTAGTTAAAAATGTTAAAGTCTCCTGCCAAATTAGTTAGCTTCTTAAATGCAGATGGTATTACTATATTACTATCAGTGTTATCAATAATTACCTCCTCTTCTTGTTCGTGTTGGTATTGTTGAATTCCTGGCCGCCCCTCTGGTGTTGCGTACTATATATATGTTATATAAATTTTAAGGAATTAGTAAGAGAAGTTATTATTTAAGTGTATAATTAGAATTGGGTGCTATTAATTAATTAATTGATTGATTGATTGAGGGGGAGTGTATTTAAACTGTGATGAGTGTAGCAAACAATTGTCTGATGAAGTCCAGTGAAGCTACCGGACAAAAAGCGCTTCACAATAAAGGATTTATCATGAAGTATTCCTGCGTCTTGTGACATTTTGTTTGAATACATTTTAAACATACATATGGATACTTTTAACTGAATTGACTATATTCATGTAAATAATGTGAGGGGCTGTGCACCCCACACCCCCTATTTATTCCTACTCCAGGGTTGCTAGTTTGTTGTAGAAAGAAACAAATGAACAAAACCAACACAGCCAGGGTATATCCAGGTACAACAGCTAAACAGCAAAGCAACAGAGACTCCAAAATATAAAGAAATCCAAATTTAATATAAGAAATAAAAAACAGACAGGCGTTTCGAATCGTAACAATCCTTCTTTAGATTCTTAAAAACAAAAACCAGTGCCAGCATATAAGTATAGTCAGCCAATCATGATGTTGCTTCTTATGGGGATAGAAGAGCCAACTCCCTCCTCTTTGTGAAATGTTACTTCAAATATGGCATCAACCAGTCAAAGGTGCCTCTTCAATCTCTGCCCTTTCAGGGCTGGTTTCAGTGGATAATTCATGTTCAGTCATGGGAGTCTTTATGCTTGCAACTCCCCAGTCCACACAGTTTCCTTTAGTTCTGTAGTATTATCCACATTACCACCTCTCGGAATAATTTTCACAACCTGTAATACCCTGAAACGAAAGCTGTGTCCCATATTCTCCTGGATGTGTTTTGTTAGAGGGTTCTTCTGATCAGCTAGTCTAATGCCACTTGTGTGCTTTGAGACCCTCTCTTTCAGCTGTCTCGTTGTTTTCCCGACATAAAAACTACTGCAGAGATCACATGTTGCCAAGTAGACCACATTCCTAGTGGTGCAGTCAGCATAAAGATTTAAATAATATTTCTTTCCACTAACTGGATTTATGAATTTATCCTCAGAGTTAATATATCTGCAGTTAGTGCATCTATGACATGGATAAATCTCTTAATGATTGGAGAGGATACCCTCTTGCCTGACTGGATCACTACATAATTGTTTCAAATTACAGTTGTTTCTGTAGGCAAATTGAGGTATATGTCCTACTGTCTTTAATTCCTCGTCTAATGTCAGTGTTTTCCAATTGCTTCTTATTATATTACAAATGCACTTCATATCATTATAATGTCAATATGTCTAATACTACCCTTCTTACGTTTGATGTGTACTAGTGGCAGCATTCAAAATTTCTCTCAATAGATATGGTCTCCCTTCTTCTCTCTTACTTCTGGTGAATTCTTGCATATGTCCTACCTCATAGGGAGCATAACCTCTCTGTATAATTTTTTCAGCCATCGTCTGTGATGTCAGTGTTTTCCAATTGCTTCTTCTTATATTACAAATGTGCTTCATATCATTGGAATACGTCAGGGTCATTCTAATACTGTCCTTCTTCCTTTGATGTGTACTAGTGGCAACATTCAAATCTTCTCTCAATAGATATGGTCTCCCTTTTTCTCTCTTGCTTCTGGTGAATTCTTGCATATGTCCTACCTCATAGGGAGCATAACCTCTCCATATAAATTGTTCACCCATCGTCTGTACTGCTCTGTCACAGTCTTGATCTTTTGTGTGAAGCCTAGATGTTCTTACGAACTGTCCCTTCAAAATATTAGTATAGATATGCTTTGGGTGCATACTAGATCTGGGTAAAATATTCTTCCAGCAGTCTTTCTTATAGAGACTAGTATGCTTCTCACCATCTACATTTTGCTGTATTCTGATGTCCAAAAAAGTTTTATGCAGCACCTGTTCATAAGTATTCAATCACTTATTTAAATTAATAAGAATTTGTAATCAGGAAACACATTGATTTTCATTTGTCCTTCATTTTTTTTTTACTGTTTTGCCTTATTATTAACCAACCATCTCCTGTTGCATTTCTCATAAAAGAAGTTTATAGATTCCAGTCTAATTCTTCTGTTTGTTTTTTTTTTTTTAGGATTTTATTTTTCTGTATAAAGCCCATTGCATCTTCCAGGGCATTAAAAATCTTCTTTTGAAGGAAGATGAATCCTTATTTTTGCTGGAAACAAAATTTGTGCTATAATATTGATTTTTTTAAGCATTTATCAAGTGGCACATATGCTTTTCTCTTGGACATCACTAATGTAGAATAGACATTGTCAAATCTTATAGTAGTTCCTTTAATTTTAACTGGATAATTAGTCCATGGAGCTTTTAATACTAAATCCTTATCTTGACTTGAGAAAAATCTTACGATCAGTGACCTTGGTGAAGGTGTTTTTTTTTAAGATGAGTTAGAAATTGATCTATGCGCCTTTCAGTGCCAAAAGAAAAAGTTTCAGGCAGGTTCAAAGTTTTAGGCAGACAAGTATTAAGGAATTGACTCATACTGTCTCCCTTTTCCATTTCAGGAATCATGTAAATCCTGATGTTATTCCTTCTAGATCTGTTCTCTAAGCCTTCTATTTTATCCCCAAATAAGTTGTTTTGTTTCAGAAGAAATTCACTATTCTCATTTTTTTTTAAATTTCATAGTATTGTCCTGTACACTGGGTTTAGAGTGGCTCCTTCTGAGACCATTAATTCTTTCTAGTTTTCCTGGCAGGAAAAAGCAGTTAAGGGTTTCAGACGTATTTATTGTAGTAAATCTTTCAGCAGATTTTCAACTACAAATCCATCAAGTTTTGAAATGTTCTATTTGAGTTTTTTAGTAAAAATCCTGTCAGAGATGTTAAATGGAGCAGAGATAAAAAACAGTGCTGTTAATTGCTCACCATCTTTGCATTGCCCCCTGTTTCTGTCTGTCTGTGGAGTTTAGAATCTCCCAGTTCAGTCCGTGTGAATTAAGATGCCAGTAAATGTAACCTTTCATTTTGTCATAGCACAGGTTTCCCACACTTAAACTTCTCATCTTTCTCTTTTAATGACTCTGTCAGTCTGTTGTATCTTATATACAGCATTACTCACCCTCTTAATAATCACAGCCCTTAATTATGCTATTACTCATGATCACCTTCCTTCATCACATTGATATTTTTCATGCTCGCATCAAATTCAATGTCCTTTCTTGCATAGACTGCGTCTTCCCCTTCATCTCTTCCCAACCTGTTCATTTCTAAATAATTGATGACCTGACACCCCATATCCCTCCCTGTCATATCATTTATTTTCATTTCTGTATTAGCAGTGTTTACTGTTTCTAAATTGTAGGCATTTTATTTGCTTTATAACCTGTAATTCCACCATCTTCCTTCTCAGGCTCATTGTGTTACACAATAGTACTTGCCAGCCACCCTTAGAATAATTTATTTTCTTAATATCTGTTGAATATATACCCACTGTTGTTTACTGAAACTGTAGTAACTCCACCCCTTCTATGCTAGTTTAAAGGCATGATGTTTTTTTTTCTCAAAAACCTTTTTATTGAATTTATGTTTTTCAAAGAAAATCAAATACAAAAACAAAGATAACAGTGAGAGGTACATAGATGCATAGTGGTTTAAAGTACTACTACTATAAATCAAAAAAGATTAACATCAAGAGTGAATAAAACATCAGCAGAGTAAAATTGAAAAGCACAAAAAGCTATGTAGAATATGAAGATGAATAACTGCGAGAGCTCACCGCAGTAACAATACGTATTGTAAAGAAATCGCATGGGTATCCGTGAAATTATTTTACACAAGGTAATTTAATAAAACAATTATAACATCTATCAAACTAAACTAACCTATGTACATTATATACATCAGATGTCACACATAGTATATAAAAATATAGTGCCAGGTAAAGGCAAAAGGGAGGAAAGGTAAGAAAGAAATTGATTATAGTACGGTTGCTTATAGCTTCCAGGATAGGTAATAAAGATGGATTTTAGAGTCTGGAGACATAACAGCAGTGCTAGACTAATAGTGATCATGATAATGATATATTACAACTTAGGAACATAGGCAATAGTGAGGCATTATTTAGTCTTTTAGAATTAAATCGAATAAATAACCCCAATATTTCTGATAATCTATTTTCTTGGCTAGTTTGTGGGAGGATATATATTTAATAGCAAGATTTTGGAAATCTTCCCAAGAAACAGAAGAATTTTCACTCCAATTTATAGTAATATAGTATTTAATGAGGGCACACATAGTAATAAGGATATGGTTTAGAACAGTGATAAATTTACCAGGAATGATGTGTAAGGTAGCAGTTTCCCACGAGAAGGTAGATTTTTCATAGCCTATTTTTTCCAGTTTGACTCTTAAGGAGCACCACAATTGTAACTTTTTTACAGCTCCAGAAGATGTGTAAAGTATCTGCTTTTTCATTAGGACAAAAGGGGAAATAAGGTGAGTAATTGGTGTTAATTTATTAAGGGTGTAGGGTGTATAGTAAGCATTGTTGTTGGTCATGATCTGGGTATATATTAATCGTTTGAAGGGAGTAAGCTTTAGGATATTTTTTATAGCCAGTTCTTTATCTTCGACTGATAACGTTTGACTTTTACTTTGCCAGTAGATTGAAAATGGGAAAGAGTTTTGAGTTTTTATAGCTGTGATTAATTTATAAGCTTTAGATATAATTTTATTCTTGAAGGCTAGTGTTTTTAGAATCAAGATGGTTATTTGTATGTCGTGTTCGTCAATTTTGGTCGAAGAGAACTTAGATTTTAAAAGATACATAATCGGTCCAAGGATAATATCATATTTCTTTGGAACCCCTAGCTTATCTCTTAGGTCGATTATGTTGTAATTGTTTAATTTGAATAATTCCCAGACTGTGATATCTTTAATTAGAGGTAAATATGCTAGGTTTATTGGTTGGTTATTGATTGTTAGGTTGGGGTTTAGGTGAATAGGTTGAATGAAGTCAAGAGTGTTTGATAACTATTGATTTGAACAGATTCTGAAAAGTATGGGTCATATGTTTGGCAAGGGGATGTAGTTTAGTAAAGGGGAAGCATTTTATATTAAGGAAAGGGAGACTTTTTGTGTTTATATTATGGGACTTAAACAGATTGGACCAAATCTTAATCCATTGAGGTGTCCAGCTTCCTGAGGTCAGGTCATAATTGGATATTTGTATCATTCTGCCAGAGCTTATAATAGAATAATAGAGTTTAAAATCAGATAGACCCAGGCCTCCTTTGTCTTTTGGTAATGTGAGTTTATCACATTTTTTCTAACTGATTTGGGGTGCCAGATGAATTTGGAAAGGGCCTTTTCTACCATTGTAAAAATGTTTTGGGGAATGGTCAAAAATGTAGCATTTAGTTGAAAGAGAATTTTAAGCAAGACATTCATTTTGATGATGCTAGCTTTCAATAATAACAAAGATAAATTAGTGTTTTCCATCTCATAATGTCCCTTGCAATATTTGACCACGTGTGAAACAGATTTATTTTAATGATCTCATTTAGGTTGTGGGTAGGTATTTTAGTTGGCAATTGGTCTTGATCTCGCTATCAGGGAAGTAGAACTCTTTGTGGTCTAATGGGTTAATAGGGAAAATAGATGATTTGTTGGGATTCATCTTATAATTTGAAACGTGAGTAAGAACTAAAGAATTTAGCAATTTTTGGAGATCAGTGTTAGGGAGTTGAAAGTACAAGTTTAAATCATCTGCAAAAGCTGGGTGCAAAAGATTAATACTTAAAATTTTTGGTATGTGATGGAAAGTTTTTTGGGATAGAAATAATAACAAGGGTTCCAGGTAGAGATTAAAAAGGTAGGGTGAGAGGGGACAACCTTGTTTTGTACCATTGGAAATTACAATGGGGTTAGAAGTAGTTTTAATATATAGAGTAGTTGAGGCTTTTTGATACAAAACATTTATGATGTTTATGAATTCTTGTGGATTCCTGAAACAAGGAATAATATTAAATAGAAAATTTTGATCACCTCTGTCAAAAGCTTTACTGGCATCCACAGTCAGAACGTATCTGGGATGTTTATCAATTCTCCAAGCATCCTGATTAAGGTATCCAAGAGGAGGGTATTGTCAAAAATTTGCCTGTTGTGCATAAAACCAAGTTGCTCTTGCTTATGTAAGGGAGTATCTTTTTTAATCTGTTAGCAATCATATGGGCAAAAATCTTAAAGTTGGTATTGATAAGAGCAATTGGTCTATAGCTGTCTGGGTCTAGAGGGTCAGAGTTTGGTTTATGGATTAGGATGGTTTTTGAGTTAAGGTGGCAATCGGTTATACCAAACTGGATAATGCAATTAAAGGTTTTAAGCAATATTTTAGAGATATGATTAGAGAATTTCTTGTAGAACTCCGCTGTGTACCCATCAGGTCCCAGGGCTTTGCCTAGTTTAAGATTATTAATAGCGAGTTTGATTTCCTCTAAGTTGAGAGGAGATTTTAGGTCAAGCTTTTGGGAGTTATTGAGTTGTGGGAATTTTAGGTTATGTATAAAGTCATTAAACTGAGATCTAGTGTCATAGTTAGGGAGATTATATACGTTTTTGTAAATTTCTTCAAATGTATTAACAATGACTTGATCATTGTGCTTTGTCGTGGCTTTATGTTTAATTTCATTAATCCTTGGGGAGGCACCTTTTATATTAATTAGCTTGGCAAGTGTTTTTGAAGGGATTTGTGCCCATTCTGAAAATTTGTAGAGCAGTTTCAGGTCTGCAAACGTGTGTTTTTTCAAGTCTAAATTATAAAGCTGCTTTTCTAATTCAGTCATTTTATCCTCCAAATCCTTAGAGTAGTTTTGTTGAAGTTTTAATTCAGTTTCTTTTAGTTGCTGTTATAACTTGGTTTTGGAGAGGTTTTGACTTTTCTTAAACCATGAGGATTTCTGGATGATATAGCCTCTTATAACTGCTTTGGTGGTTGCCCATTGTATGTCATTTGGAATTTGAGAAGACGAAAGGCTGTTGTCAAGCTGGGAAAGAATAGTACTGATTTCTTGTTTCACTTCTTCTGTTTGAATAATGTTTGGGTTTAAGGTCAAATTGTTAAAAGTAGAGGCCCTTAGGTTAGTACTAGAAGTGTTAATAGAGATATGTATTTTTAGTGGTCAGAGATAAATCTCGGATGAACCTTGTAGTAGAGTTTGTGGTGGGTAAAAAAGTGGGAGATCAAAAAAGTGTCTATTCTTTACCAAGATTCGTGTCTAAGAGAAAAGAAGGTGAATCTATTTATTGAGTTGTCCTGTTGAAAACTTGTGTAGGGGTCCATCAGATCAAAGACATTTTGTAGCTCTTCTAGTGCTAATGAGGTATGTTGTGACTGTCTAACATCTTTATGTGACCTATCCTTAACAGGGTTAAGTAGAGCGTTCCAGCCACCTCCTAATATACAGTAATGGTTTTGATACTTTGAAAGAATACTGAAAATATCATATATAAAGATATGTTGATTGGAACAGGGAGCATAAATGTTTAGAAAAAGTATGGGTTTATCTATTTTAGGGTATGAGCTAACAAATAAACACCATCTGCTATTAGGGTCACTTTTCAAAAAAAGGACATCCCCTTGAAACAAATTCTTAATTATAATTGTTACTCCCCTAGAAGTTGTTATAACCAGCCGCAATAATATGTTTGACCCATTTCCTTTTCCTATCCATATTCCAGAGTTCATTTAGCATGTGAGTCTCTTGTAAATATGTTGTATTACTTTTACTTTGATATATGAGATGCATAATTAAGTTACTTTTTTTTATCCTGGAGTCCTTTTATATTCCATGAATCAATTGTGATCATTACTACGATCAAACCTTCTTTTATAGGTATTATTTGAGCTAAACCTGAACAGTAATTTGGGTAAAATTAAAACATAGAAATTTAAGTAGTTTTTAAGTAGAGTGACATCAAGACCCCTAGCTCTGTACAGGTGCCTAACCACCAATCCCTCTGAGATGGTAAGTAACACTTTGATATGATAAAGGAGTTTGAAGGGTATATGACATTGAAAAAGAGGCTAAATAGCAGAGGGAAAAGAAAGAAAATGCCTATCTTGTTCCAAATGTAGACAAACATCTAATAAAACACAGACCAAGCCATGCCCAAAACAATGAATAGTTAGGAAGATCATAGAAAACTAGGAAAATAACCATTTACTAGTGTGACATTAAGTCATCCAGCATTACTGTTTTTAACAGCAGTTGGTTCAGTCTTATAATAAGATTTTACTATGAAACAACATTTCTTCTAATAAAATGTCAGTTAAAGTATAAAATACAAAACTTTAAAAACCCTTGAAGTGCAAAAATTCTACACCAGAAATAGCAGAGTATGTATTGCTGATCCCGGAAAAGGTGGTTTCATACTTTCATCTAAAGTTAGCTGTAAACAAGAAAAATTTCCTAGAGTGTGTGCTTCATCACTAACTTGATCAACACTTCTTTCTTGGTGGCAGGTCAAAGACCTTCATAGTCAGATGAGGAAGTAGGGAATAGGCCGAGTTAGCTCTGGGAAAAAAAGAGAGGGTTAAAGTTCAAAACTTTACGTCTGACATAGAAGTGCCTTCTGAGGGACGGAATGTCGCAACGGTGACCTGCAATGTAAGAGTTGAATCACTAGAAAAGAGCCAACAGGGTAAGTATTTCAAAAGTATCCATCATCAAGAAATAGCGATGGATAGATTGTTACTCCTAGGGACTGCACTTGGTGAGTTATTTCATGCAGAAAAATATACCTGGTGTTCTGCCAGGTACTGGACCATGAACTCCCTCTGTACATGCAACTTGACTTTATGTGGTTACTTTCATAGAAAGGTTTTTTTTTTTGCAATAATCCCTTTAACTGGTCAGAACCACCTCAAAGATGGGATTTTTAGACATAAACAACTTCTAGGACTGTCGTTTTGGCATCAATTTAGCAAGCAGTGCAATTATTTGGTAGATATTGTCAGATTTTACAACAGCTATGAAGAAAAAAGTGGAGGTAAATTATATATTGCTGAAATCCTCTACTGTCTGTCAGGTTATGAAAGTGAAGCAAAAAACATAGAATAAAATATTTACAATTGAGAACATCTTATTACCATAACAGTATACTAAGAAAGGGAGCCAAAAAATCAGAGATTATTTGTGGAACACAAACCATTACTATCATAATGTTGCAACATAATGATTTATCAAGAAGCAGACAGGCTATGTTATAATTTGTCGCCTGGTCCAATATATGTCACACAGGACTGCTGGTTAAAGGAAATGATATGATGGTGTTCAGCTTAGAAGATACTTTTGCTGGCTGTTCCTGGTGACCTGGTATCTTTTCTGATTAGCACCATGTTTAATTATTAGATACTGTTGTTCCATTGCTAATGAAACAGTCAACATTACCAAGCGAAGAATTACCCATTCAGTAGTTGGAAACACAAAAGAAATTTAAACAAAAAAAAGGTTTGGTATTGGTGATAGGCTGTTGTAGAACACGAAACCTAGTACAAAAGGTACTTTTCCATTTTTGGGGCAACAGTCCGAATGACCGCTGTATAACCTGTAAGAAGTTAACATTTTTACCCTTGTGTGTTCTGAGCAGTATTACTCATCTTTTCCAGTATCTTGGGGTTTTGCACTTCGACGTTTCATAACAAGAGGTATGCAAGCACCCCCCCCAACAACTGCAGTTTGTAGCTTTGCTTATTATTGTTTGGAAATGTCAAGAAAATGCCATTGTCAAAAAGGTGCCCGCACACCCCTTAACTGCACGTTCCTCTTTTGTAGTCATACAAAGGTCATGTTCCAGGTTGTTTGACTTTGAAAGAGTCCGTCACGCATTCGTTAATTCTTTTTTTCCCCTTAATCTTGTAAAGTAGTACTGAATCATATTACCTCATCCAAATAACTTAACTTTTTTTAACTTGTGATGAAAGAGTTGCTAACTATGCCTTGGCGTTCATAGTTGACATTGTTTGTTAGTGTTGCTCATATTCCCACTTGTTCCATATTTTGGAGGTGGAAGGATGAGCACTGTGGATGTGCTTTGCCACTTGAATATGAAGGAAAAAAAAACTTCTTACATGCCTTAAAGAAGAACAATATATTGACATCTGTATTTCAGGTGTGTACCTGCATTCTATGAAGGAGGGAGGTTAGTGTTACAAAAGGCAAATTAAGGGCATTGGAGTATGTTGCAGGGGTAATAGGGGTGAAGGGATTACACCAGCACAATAAAAAAAAAACAGCAACAAGAAACACTTACTTTTGTACAATACATGTGCATCAGAAGCGTAATAAAACTTAACTTGCTGCTTGCACTTAGTAGTGTCAGCAATGAAAAATAAAGGTCCGTTGACGTTGTAATTTTCCTGTTCATCTTAGTACAGTAAAACAAAAAATGTTTATGAAAATTAAATACATGGATTTCTATTTAAAAAGAACTGCACTGCAGATACAACATTCCAAGTGCTCATCTGAAGTGTTGCCCTGACAATGGAAAAGCACCGTACAAAATAACTTGTCAATTAGCTTTTTTTTTTCTTCCATTAGCTATAGCAACTTACTAAACTTTTGCTACACAAGCCTCTTAGTAACTATTGTCTAGATCTAGAAGTGGTAATCTGCTAGAAACAATATGTCAAAATCTGTAGTCCATTTTGGCTTCCTGAGATATCTTGGTTCAGCTCGTCCTTTGTAATTTACTTGTACAGACAGAAAAGTTTTTCCTAGCAAAACAAAAAACAGTAACAGCTATATAGAAATGTTGTAGACTTCAGTATAGATGGTTACTATTAAAGTTATTGGCTCTTTAAATGAAATGTGCTTAAATGTTTGTGTGTCTCCACAGAAATGATGTTTATAACAAGGAGACGAAACAACCTTGATCAAAGGTAGTTAACATGAAAAGCAAAAATAATTGTAGAGATATTTGCCATACTTCTTTAAAATTAACATTTCAGTTTTGTTACATTTCTAGTCCCCTTTACAGTTTTGCCACGGTTTTTCCACAAGCCAGATGCAAAGATTCCATGAAAACACTTGTAGCAAAATTCAATAGTCAGATGAGGAAGTAGGAAACTGGGTGAGTTAGCTCTGGGAAAAATAAAGGGTTAAAGTTTAGCATTATGTCTATGACGTAGAAGTGCCATCTGGGAGATGGAATGTCGCAACTATGATCTACAATGTAAAAGTGGATTTATTAGAAAAGAGCTATTTGGATAAGTATTTCAAAGGTATTTATCATCAAGAACAGCACTGATTATCTTGTTTCTCCTAGCGACTGCACTAGGTGAGTTTTTATGGATGATTGAACTTAAAAATCGATAAAACGGTGGATTTTGCCTCCTTGGGGCTATTTATTTGAAATTTCGTGTCCTTGTGAAAGATTAGGGTAGCGGGGTATTTCATCTGGAAACTGATTTTGTTCTCGACCAAGTAGGCACAGTATTTAGATAATTGCTGTCTCTTTTGCTTAATTTCCAATGGCAGATCTTGCAGGATGGTAATTTTGTGGCCCCTCCAGGTGATATTCCTCTTTGATTTGAAGGCCGCAAATATACTTTGAACATGTGCTGAGTTAAGGAGTCTAACATATATTTGCCTTGGGGTTTCAGCCATTTGAGTAAGTCTAAGTGAACGGTGGGCTCTTTCTATGATTATTTATTTTGTCTGGTCTTTGTCAAGTAATAAGGTAAAAATCTCTCTGGCAATTACAGCAATTTGAGCACTTTCAAAGGACTCTGGAACGCCTTTGATTATAATGTTGTTTAGATGGCTTGTGCCTCAAGATCAAGCATTTTTGTTGAATGCCTTTAATGGCCAAGGAGTTTGCTTGCAGATTTGGATTAATTTCCTGTATTTTGCTTTCATTTTCCATAGTTTTGGCTTCATTCTGTTCTAGACGTAGCATTATTTGGTCAAGGGTAGTCCCAAAGGAGGCAAGTTTATGTGAGAAGCCTTGGATTTCGGTTTGCAGGGGTTGTAATGCTATTTTAATGTCTTCGATAGTGAAAGCTTGGTCCTGCTTTGACCTCAAGGCAGATTTTAGAGTGCCTTGTTGTGATTTGGTAGTTTTCATCCTTTTAGAGGAGGTGTATTTACCTTTTAGAGGAGGTGTATTTCTCTGGTAAAGTTATAAGTGACAACTTGGATTTAGTAGTCTGTGTTTCCATTGAATCTGGTTGATTTGCCATTTCAGTTTTTGAGCGAAGCTTAGAGTTATAAACCTTTTGCAAGCTTTTCAGTTTTTTGGGCAGAAAGATCCATCTGTTCAGTTGTTTCTTTGTTTTATTGTTTAGGCCTCAACAACCACTGATGAGCACAAACTATGCGGTTCAGGATCCTGTGTCCAGTAGGTAGAATTTTAAGTATAAAAAGAGTGATTCTGCTGGAAAATACTCAGGAGAAATATTAATATTTATGTTCCCTTCTTGATCAATTCTGTTTTAGTGCATTTCTCTTGTAGGATGCTTAGATAAGAGGTCAGATAGAAGGTTTTTTTCTTTTTTTCCCGGGAGCAGCTCAGCTCATGTGCTTACAGACCGTCCACCATCTTGGAATCAAAAGCATGATGTTGAAGCCGTACCTTTTCATCACATCGCTAAGTAAGGATATTACTTCAAGCCTTCGTTATCGACATCTGCTTGCTACCTCTGTGGATATATTAGCTACCACATCCGTGTTTTCCTCCAACAGATACTTAACCAATATACATTTATTTAATTTTGTTTAACTGGTAGGCCAAGCTAGGCTGAAATATTTGTGGAGGCCTAGGGAGAAAAGCTTCAGACTCAAGATTTTTGTACAAAAATTATAGTAAGTCAGAACATACATGCATAATTTTTTTACAGACATAGATATTGGTAGTGATCAGAAGAAATATTTACAGTGGAATCATGGGGGTAAGATGTAGACATATAAGATTTATGTACAAGAGTTGTAACGAGTCATAACATAACTTCTGTCGACATAATCAGTCTAGACATAAGAATATACAGTGAGTTCAATGGCAATGAAGAAGTCAAGTATGTGTTAAGAGTTTATAAGCAATAGATGAATAAATTCATATTTATTATAAAGTGACAAGGTACTTTAAGTTTAAATGTTGTTCAAGTTACTTGTTTGTTTTTTTTTTTTTTTTTTTTTGTTTATTTGACAACGCGATAAGCAGAATGATTATTGATTACTTTGACCTTAGCCACAGGTGCAATATTTGCCTGTCTATATGTGGATGTACATGTGTGTGGCACTATGTGATTCATGAAATATCTTGTACTTTAGATTTAGGGAATGACTGTAATGAAGAGTAGCAAATTGAAAGGGGTACTGCAAGCAGTAAACCCCAACATGGCTGTTTCCTGCTGGCAGAAGTTCTTTCTGATTCAGAGAGAGTCCATCCACAGTAATTCTACATGGTCTGCATTATCACTGCAGGGGGCTGTCTCCTAAATTGAGCTACATGCTAATAAGGCATTCCCGGAAATGGCCTATGCTAATTAGCAATGTACTGCCCCCCACTCCCTGGAAATAGCCTGCAATAAGTTAACATACCCAGCCAAGTTGGCCAAAAATTTGTAATCCCCATTCACCCATTACTTTCAGTGGGTGAGATCATGTTATAAATAAGTGCTGGGAAGTTTACTAGATAGGTAGTGGTGGGGGTGTGTGTATGTGTGAGTGTATGCAGAGTGATGAGTATTTTCAGGTGAATGTCTGCGTGTCTGCCTAAGTGGTCACACTAAGGGGTTAGTTAGGGGATGGGTAGGGTAAGTGTGTGTGTGTGTTTTTTGGGGGGTGGGGTCCATACTGCTAAACTCTTGTAGACTAACAAGCAAATCATGAAATATGGGGTTTGGGACAGTAGACATTAGGGAATTGTAAATATTACAATAAGTCACTTAAAAAGTAATAGAATAGCAACAGGAGGATTTGCAGCGTAAAAGAATATGCTGGGGGTCAATGTAGACATCAAGACGCTTAAAAGGACCTTATTTTATTATTTTATAACTTAAAAAGTTAATAGAACAACAGGTTTTGCAGCACAAAAGACGAAGTGTGGGGGACTACTAGACATTAGGGATACTGTATTTTACCCTAAGCTACTTTGGCACAGAGATCAGCTCAGTAAGAAAGCTCAGTAAGGCAGAGCTGTAGAGCTGTATACTAACTAAGGACTTAATAGAGTGATTTGCTTTGCATCCTCATTTTTTTTGTTGTTTAAAGATGTATGAAATTGCAATGACTGCTATTATTAATTGTAGTATTCAGTGAGGTATGAGGGACATGGCAGGTATAAGAGGCAAAATCAGAGGCATTCAATGAAATTAGGGACAGTTGAGAGGGATGGGGGTGTTTAAACGGCTGTGTTCAAGACTTCTGGACAAAGTGGGGGTGGGACACTTTACAACACCAGGGCGAAATTTTAAATATTATTGGACTCACTGAGGTAGTTAATAGAGCAACATGTCTAGCATCATGATGCAGTATCTGAACAACTGGAAGAATGAAATGAAACTTTGACTGGCATTATTAACTGATTGTAATGATTTACGAGGGGCAGTGAAAAAATAGAAGCTGTTATCAGGGACATTAATAATACTCATTTGTTAGCAAGGTAGGGCCACTGAACATGCAGTCCCTTTTCAGGTGTGACTCAGGAGTAATGCCTGGTTAACTAACTTGTTCACGGTCACGCAGTAGACAAATGAGGGTTGAGAGACTCAAACCGTGTACCACAGGAAGTAAAGCTGACAGCCTTAACTCTCTGTACTAAATGGTACAGGTTAAGAGGTATGGTGGTGTGTCTATAAATGTGTGTGTGTGTTAGACTGCATGAAGGTGGTACCTGTGCCCAACATGACACATGACCAGATGTGATTACAGAACTAAAGTGTTGATTAACATTAGTGGTAAGAGACTTGCAGGTTAGCCGATATTGAGGCCTTTTCTCATTGGAACGTGCATCTTTGAATCGTGTTTCTCTGAGAACAGGGTGCACTATGTCTGTGGACCCTTTTTCCACATTTGCATGAATTTAATTGCCCATTTTTCTTTATTTTTTTATATTACAGTAAGGGTTGCCAGTTAACTTCAATGTATTCTGTTAATTGCTTGAATTTCTTCTCACTCAAGCTTGAGATATTCTGCATAGGTTTTTATAAATGGGCAGTCTATTGCTCTTTTTAGTGTGGTGTGATGAAGCTCATGTAAGGTTTTGTCACATTTATAGTTTAATCAAAGTTTTCAAATCTTAAATTGATTTAGGCAGACAGTGTTATTTTTATGGGAAGTGTGTGTGTGGATTTTGTGGGTAGAATATGTGAAGCTACTTTTACTTATTGTACTAAATTGGAATCATTGGATATAGTGTTTTTTATTTTGGATTGGTTAGGGTGTTTTGTACTTGGTGTATTATTTTTGTGTGGGATTAGTAACTTTAAAAATGCACTAGGAGAACAGATAAAATATCTATATAGTGTACCATAATAGGTATTTGGTCAAACAAATGTGAGTATTTCAACCCTGGCCATTGCTTAAAAAGTTCAGTAGACCAGCCCACCTACCCAGTCAGGGGTCTGGGGCCTAATAAATGAAATATATGGTATTCTTTCTTTGGGGAATGAGTTTCGTAAAGAGTGGTGAAGCCATGAGTCAGGATATTTGGTACCATAATACCCCAGTGTACCATGTATTTCATTTATTACATCACAGAACTTTAGATGTTCTTCTTACCTAATTTCCTCCGTGTAGCTTTATGTAAGTTCTGTTTTCCAGTGATTTTAGTGACTAGTGCATTCTAGTAGGTTATTGTAATTATTTTTACTATTGCAGGTTTCATGAATGGAAGAGGTGTAGTAATATGTAATATTAGAGTATTTTAGTGTTTTTTTGGTTTAGGCATATGTTTAGTTTGTTGCAGAATTGGGAGTGTCATGGCTACCATCAGTGTGGGTTCCATGGGCTAGTAAAGCAGGTTATTTATTACTGTTTTATTTTTTAGGTAGTGCTATTTTTGTTTAATTTGGAGATTTTATTTTTGTGAGAGATTGGTGTTTATTGTTTACACTGGTTGTGAGGGTTTATTTGAGTTGAGTTGAGGTAATGTGGTCACCATGTATCAAGGGCTTTACGTCTGGCTTTGGAAATTCCTGCAGCAGCTTGGATTTGCAGGAAGAGGCATTGTCTGGAATTTATTTTTATAATGTTCTTTTTGTGTTGGGTATTTTTTTCTCATTTTGTTTGTTTGTTTATTTATTTATTTATGTATGCATGTTAGAGTTTACAGGGATTGCTTGAAAATGTAAATATGTGTATAAGTTTGTGTTAGAGATGTACTTGTTCATTTTGTTTAACAGTGGATAGGTAGTGCTTTTCAAGATTGTTAACAGGAGGAATTTGTATTAGTTTGTTTATTTTTATTTTACCTTTATATATAAGAATACTATTAAAGTGTAGGCTTGGATGTTTTTTACTGTTTTTTGTAGAACAGAGTGTGTGTTGTAACTTTAAGAAGCATTTCAAAGTGAGGGCACGTGCAAATAAATAGAAAACGTGCAGGCAGCAGTGCCATTTTGAGTGAACAGCCAGAGTGTTAACATGTATGAGTGCAGTAGTCAGTCTTTTTATAAGTTTATTTAAGTTTAAGTTACTAAGCCTCAGCCCTGATGTGTTTGTATATAATAAAGCTGATTGAACTTAACCCACAACTCTTCGTTTGTTTCATCCTGACTGGACGAGCAATATGGTGCCAGAAGTGGGATATCTCAACGGCATGGTATTATAACTAGCATGCTGGAATGACATGGTACCAGAAATGGCATATCTGAATGACACAATGTAAGAAGTCTCGTCCCAAACCTGTTCAAATGATTGAAAAAGGTAAGAAACAAATTTCAGGTAATAAAAAACTTGCATAAATGATTTATTTCATAAAGAAAATGATACAAAGCACAAAACGCATTATTAATCAAACGTAAAGCACAAAACTTATTAGTCAAACAGAAAGCACAATACACAATATTGATTAAATAAAATGTTTGAAACCACGATATTTAATAAAATTATTCAAAATACTTATGAGTGTTTAGAACTACTTCTGATTTGCATAACTAGCATGATAAAAGTAAAGTGAGCACAAGAAAAGTATAATTAACTTGATAAAAGTTAAATGAGAATAACTAGTATCATAAAAGGGCAAAATGAGAATGGAGGCGCAAAGCGGCTGCATTTTTTTAGTATACTACCACTTTTTTGATATGAGCTGCTATTTTGCATCGAATAAAGCTATTCAAAGTAACTAAAGTTGTTCTAAGTTTCTCAGAGTGTGCAAAGTGTTTGCAGTGTGTGCTTTATTACAGCACAATTATTTAAAAGAGTTTACTGTGTGCAAAGTACAGACATTTCGAAAAGTTTATTGTACTGTCTACAATTCATTCACAAAGTGCAGTCATTTCAAAAGTGTTTCTTACACTGATAAGGGTGGTTTCACAAAGCACAGTGATTTCAAAGTGTTCTTGTGCTACAGAAACTTATTTCGCAACGTGCATTTATTCAGAAGAGTCTGTTGTGCTGTTCAGCATAATTGCAAGTTTCTGGCATAAATTTTTGCTGTATGTGTGTGTACAGTTGTACATAATTCCAAGAGTCTTTATTACTGTGTGTTGGCATGACAGAGGCATTTCACAGACCCAGTCCACTTGTGTTTGATCATACTATTGCAGAGAATTGAAAGTATTTGAGCAGAAATATGATATTTTCATACAACCAGCTTTTTCTGATAATGATGTATGTACGAGGGCATTTATTCTGCTTAATCTAGTGGGGTCAGAAGCCATTGAAAGAGAGCGTTCATTTGTGTATGCACCAGCAGTATATGCAGGAGAAGGGGAAAACTACCATATTGTTGTACAAGCTGAATCAAGGGAGGACCCTGAGTGCTTGAAATAGAAATTTAGAGAAATGTGTAACCCCCAGAGAAATGTTACATTGGAGAGGCACTTATTTTATACAAGAGACCAAAAGCCAGGAGAAACTTTTGCAGCTTACATTGCTGACTTGAAAAACCAAGGTAAAACGTGTAGATATGGTGATTTGAAAGACGAGTTGATAAAGGACAGGCTTGTGTGTGGTGTTAATAGTGCTGCGGTGAGAAAGATTTTGTTTTGAGACAGTGATTTAACATTGAGCAAAGCCATAGAGATTTGTCAAATACACGAGGTTATGGAAAATCACACAAATATGCTTGCATGTGATAAGAGCATGCTTTCAGCAGCCTCTAGAGCAAATGTAGACAGCATGCAGCATGTGGCTAACAGAAACAGGCCCAAGCACATGGCAGCTGCAGCCCCTACCAGGGAGAGCCCGTACCTTTCCAGCAAGTTCCAAGACTAGCTCAGTAAAACAGACATGCTCAGTGCAGCACAAGAGTGAGTCAGCAAAACCCAAGTCAAGTCTCATTGTTAACTGTCATAATTGTGGTGCCAGTCGCGGGTCCAAAAGAGAAAAGTTCATAGCATTTAGTCAGCAATGCCACAAGTGTAAAAAAATGGAACCACTTTCAGAAGCTTTGTAAATCAAGCAAGCCTTATTCACATATTGAGAAAGGTCACTCAAAAAAGAAAGCTGATCGTATAGAACACTGCAACTCTACTTTCTATGTAGATGGTGCATCAGTGGCTGGTGAAAGGGTTAATGCAGCAGATTTGTTGACAAAAAATAGTGTTTTGTACTGTTCTGAT
The DNA here is from genome assembly GCF_019279795.1 of Protopterus annectens. Lineage (NCBI taxonomy): Eukaryota > Metazoa > Chordata > Ceratodontiformes > Protopteridae > Protopterus > Protopterus annectens. The sequence goes on from NC_056728.1 coordinate 399,090,192, forward strand.
TAATGGTAAACCAAGAAGCTCAAAGTAGACACTGGTTCAAAATATAATGTTATGTCAGCAGAAACATTTGCTAGAGTAAGAGCTGGTGAACAACTTAATTTGGCCAATTGTGCAAAGATTGTTGCTTATGGAGGTGAAGAGATTCAAACCTAAGGCTCAGTAGTGCTTTCATGCTATTCAGCTGGGAACAGTTATAGCTTGCAGTTTTATGTAGTCAAAAGACCTGTGCAGTCATTATTAGGTCTCAGAGACAGTTTAAGAATGAAACTACTTTCTTTTACCAAAGAGGTCCATCATGTAAGCACATGTCCTAGTTTCAGTTTCAACGATGCTATTTTCTCAGAGTATGTTGATGTTTTTGAAGATAAGCTAGGGAAACTTCCAGCTCTGTACTCCATGAAATTAGACCCAGAGGTCAGTCCAGTGGTCATACCAGCGAGAAGAGTTCCAGTAGCTATGCAGGACAGAGTCAAAGTTCAGTTAGATAAAATGGTGCAACAATGTGTGATTTGTCCAGTTACAGAACCAACTGAATGGGTGTCTTCCATGGTAGTAGCTCATACGAAAAGCTCAGATGAAATCAGAATATGTATTGCCCCAAAAGACTTAAATAAAGCATTAGAGAGACCCCACCATCCTATGTGTACAGTCTTGGAAGTTGCTCCCTTCATGCCAAATGCCACTGTTTTTTCTGTCTTTGATGCAAAGAGTTAATTTTGGCAAGTAATGCTTGATCGCAAATTTTCACTACTGACTACATTCAGCACACCATTTGGTAGATACAGATTTCTCAGAATGCCTTTTGGAATAAATTCTGCCAGTAAAGTCTTTCAGTGTGCAATGGAGCAAATTTTTTCAGGCTATCCATGTGCTATAATTGTAGATGATTTACTAGTTGGAGGCATTGGTGAGGCAGAGGATGACAGAAACCCCAGGAAGGTTCTGGAAAGAGCACGTGACGTGAATCTAAAGCTCAATCCTCTGAAATGTAAATTCAGGCTACCAGAAGTTACTTATGTAGGTCATTTATTTACCAGTTCAGGTTTAAGACCAGATCCCTCCAAACAAACAGCTATTCTTGAGATGCCAGCTCCAATGTCCAAGCCTTGCAGCATTTTCTTGGTATGGTTAGCTATTTTTGGCTGACTTCACTGAATTATCAGCACCCTTAAGAGAGCTGACACCCAAAAATGCTACCTGGTCATGGTTGGAACAACACCAGAGAACATTTGATGACCTGAAACAGAAAATTGCCAGTCCACCTATGTTAAGATACTATGATATCCACAAAGAAGTAATTTCTTTCCTGTGATGCTTTAAAGCTCGGTCTTGGTCCAGTTATTCTTCAAGAGGGCAGACCAGTAGCCTATGCATTTAGAACTCTTACCCAAACTGAGATGCAGTATGCTCAAATTGAGAAGGAACTTTTGGCAATTGTGTTTGCATGTTCAAAGTTCCATGATTATATTTATGGTCATGCTATCTAGATTGAGACTGATCATCAACCTCTAGTCACTATTTTAAAGAAGCCTATACATACAGCTGCAGCAAGACTACAAAGAATGATGCTCAGATTACAAAAGTACAACTTCAAAATGGTCTATATGAAAAGCAAACTTATTTTTCTGGCTGATGCCTTTTCCAGATCACCCAGAAATACCACAGAAAAGCTTGATGCAGAGAATTTTGACTTCAATATAAAGGAAGTGTGTACTTTTTCTGCCACAAGACTTGATGAGCTAAGAGACCATACAAAAACTGATCCAGTTTTGCAAAAGCTCAACCACTTCATCAGTGTTGGATGGCCATCAAAGCAATATTGTGTACCATCGGAAGTGCAGCCTTATTTTCCTTACAGAGATGAGATGTTGACGGAAGATGGTACCATTTTCAAAGGTCGTAAAGTTGCTATTCCTACTTCCTTACAACATGACTACATCCAGATTGTGCATAGTGGCCACCCAGGTTAACTACCAAAAAAAGGGTGAGAGGACTAGTATTTTGCCCTTCTCTGTCAAAAGATATCTATAAAGTGGTTCCATCTTGTTTAGTATGCAATAATACTAAACCGCATTTGCAAAAAGAGGCACTTCACCTAAGCCAGATTCCTGAACTACCTTGGTCAACAGTAGCCTCTGACATATATTTGAGTGGAATAGTCAACATTACTTAGTGTTGGCAGTGTCTTATTCGAATTGGTTCGAGATTGATGTGCTACCTAACCTAATGTCCAGTACTGTCATAACTAAGTTGAAACGTCATTTCTCAGTCCATGATAGGCCACACACAGTTATTTCTGACAACGGTGCCCAGTTTACCAGTCAGCTGTTTCAGAAATTTGCAAAAGAGTGGGACTTTATCCATGTTACCAGTAGTCCTGAGTGCCCACAGTCAAACGGTCTAGCTGAACATGCAGTATAAAGTGCAGAGCAATTACTAGAGAGGTTGAAGCGTGACAATACCGAAGTTTTCTTGAATTTGCTTAATCTCAGAAATATACCCCGTGACAATTTACTTGACTCACCTGCTCAGAGACTTCTGTCTAGGTCCACCAAAACAACCTTGCCTGTCAGTTCCAGTTTGTTGGTGCCTAATGCTAAAAACACCAGAGCAATCAAAGCCCAACTATTCAAGAAGTTTTCATTTCAGTAGTCCAGCTGTGATAAAACAAGCAGATTTCTTCATCCATTGAAAGAAGGAGAGATAGTGAGGATACCAATGGTGAAAGGTTTTGATCTAATTGGTCAAGTGAGAGGAGTATATGCTGAGCCGAGATCGATCTTAGTAGAATCTGAGGGTATAGAATATCGCAACATCATACCTGTGATACAGACTCTAGATCTCAGAGCAATCCAGTGTTTTCCGGTTGAAGGACATGTCTCAGTACCTTTTCCCATTCCTGATGATGTCCCAGATGTCCCTGAAGTTGAACATTCATTAAAGACAGTCTCTGTTACTTAACCCAGTTCTAGTTTTTATGTCACACGATCAGGTCGTATTTTCAGACCTAGTGTAAAATACACAGTAACGTGGACAAGATTGTTTAATTTGTAATTAGTTCTGTATAATTGCATGTCCACGGATTATTTCTGTACAACTGCATATCAATGATTTTTGTCATTATTACTGTACATGATTTATTTCTCAAAGAGGGAGGCTGTAGAACAGACCGTGTGTTGTAACTTTAAGAAGCATGTCAAAGTGAGGGCACGAGTGTATAAATAGAGAGCACATGCAGGCAGCAGTGCCATTTTGAGTGAACAACCAGAGCGTTAACATATATGAGTGCGGTAGCCAGTCTGTTTATAAGTTTATTTAAGTTTAAGTTACTAAGCCTTAACCCTGATGTGTTTGTATCTAATAAAGCTGCTTGAACCGAACCAACAACTGTTCGTCTGTTTTATCCTGATCGGACAAGCTACAGTTTTCTTTTCTTTATTTTTATCTTTATTCACAGGAATATTACTGAGTTGTAGGTTTTAGGTGTATTTTAATATGAAGTGTATTTCATGATGTATTTGGGGTATTGTGTGCGTCTGTTCTGGGTATGTTGTACTAATAAATATGGGAACTGTATATTTTTGGAGGCATTTTTTTTAGCTTGAGTAGCATATTTTGCTTACAGTAATGTGTAGTTTATAGTTCATTGCATTGAGTGTAATTGTTTTTGAAGTAATTCACTTTAGTGCATGTTTAATCTTTTCTTGCTAGTTAGGTTGGTGAAATAGATATTTTATTATATATACTGTGTTGTTTGTGTATTCATTTCTGTATGCATTTTTGCATTCTTTTTTACTTCCAGTTTTTTTCACATGATCATGGTTTATTTTCTTTTCACAGTTATGTTCTATGTCTTGTGACACTATGCTGTCCAATTATTTTGCTATCTATTTGCTGTGCTGTATTATCGTGTTTCTTTTCTTTTCTTGCTTTCTCTTGCGTATAATTCTAAGATTGCTGCACCTTGGAGTTCTAGGTGTACCCCAAAAAATGTAGACATGGATTTAGAATGCATTCACGGCTTTGCACCTTCGACTTTGGTCTTTTTAGGATCACAGATGTGGTTTTTGGAATCTGAGCAGAAATACATTTCCCTTTATAATTTATGGTAATGTTGATCTGGCTTGGCTTGTTTATTTTTGATAGGATGATATAATCCGCATGTATATAGACTGGGATGCTGTAATCAACATGTATATTTTTTAATTAAATTTTATACAAGATACTTGTTTTTATTCCACTATTCGTTTGGAGTTCAAGGTTAGGATAGGTGTGTGTGTGTGCATTTTGTGCACACACACATGGAACTCGCCAGATTTAAGTCAGAGGAGCTATCCTATACAGAGTGCCCCCCTTCACAGGACACATACTCAAATGCCCACATACATCTATGGGCAATATATTTGTGCACAGACAGACACATGCTCACATATTTGTTTGCATGCAGAGACCTCAACCAGTTCTATGGTGTGTGTGTCTCTATATGTTTTGCTATCTGGCTTGTATATAGTTTTCCTGGCAGTCTTTTGCTATATATTTAAAGGCACATTATGTACTGTTTCAGACACAACATGTTGCATTTTATATCTATACGGGATACATTCATACATCAAATGGACTGAATGTCGAATCTCAAAAAGATCGACCCCGAAATGCTGAAGCACAAAAACATAAACTCATGTGCTACCAGCTTTTTAAAAAATTTAAAAAAAGCCAGTATCTTGCTGTATGATATTATGATACAGTAAGGACTGGCTTTTTGCCCTTTCCCTTTCCTTTGCAGAGGGCATGTGGGGTAAGGGGGCTTTTTTTTAAGTTTATATGTTTCAACCTTTTGGTGTTCTTTTGGGTTCAACATTCAGTGCATTCACTCTTCTGAATATATTCCATTCATATACAATCATTCATGGCTGACTCTGTGTGTCTGTGTGTATGTATATGTATATATATATATATATATATATATATGTGTGTGTGTGTGTGTATATATAATTTGTGTGTGTATATATAATTTGTGTGTGTGTGTGTGTGTGTATATATATATATATATATATATATATATATATATATGTATGTATGTAAACACACACACGTGTGCTTGTATACGATTTGTACAGAATGAGGGTTAGAGAGAGACAGAGAAAGAGAGAGAGAGACATAGGTACTATAGATGGGTAGATATAAATGTAGGTATTATTGAAGTTTATTGTATGCAGTCAACCTGCATGTTTTTTGGCTTTAGGAGGAAATTGGATTGCTCAGAGAACACACTGTCAGATAGGGCATGAACATGCAAACTCCAGACAGGCTATGACTGGAGGTCAGAATTGGACTCTAGACCCTGGAGTTGTGAGGCAGAGATCGTAATCACGGAGCCATTTTACTCTGGTGCCTCATAGTGATAAATTGCACATATATGATCATACTGTTTCTCAATGAGCCTCCCTCAAAGCACATGGATGTCCTTGAGCTTGCCTCTTAAAGACTTACACTGTCTTATACAAACGGAATGATTTTATAAACACACACACTTAATTGAATTAGTCAAGATTTAGCTTGGTACAGTACCTTCTGTTATTGTTTTGTAATCCGATAAATGCACAATGTAATTGACATTTATCTTTCTGTATTTAGCCTGATCATACATAAAATGAATAGTTCATAATTAAGTGCACTATATTTTTAGACTTATTTGGTCATTGCCTTCATGAAATAAGTCCAGGCTTCCCCAGCAAGGTTTGTCTCATCATTTGAAAATGCTGATGTAGACAAACTGTTGATCAGTACTGTTGTATGAATACGATAAAGTAAATATAGATATGAGTTTACCACACTGCTGTACACATTGAATAGTAACTATAATTACGATGCAGTGACCAAAAACTCCTCCCTGTCCATAAACCTTTCAAATCTGATGAGCATGGTCTGTACTTTTACCATGTTGCTAAGGCCTGGGACTCATTATCTATAACCATTGTCATTACTCTGCCTCCAGTCTTTTAAAACCATTCTGAAAGCCTTCCTAGCCAAAACCTGTCTCTGTTCTTGCCCAAACCCAGGGTAAACTATATACCTAAAAATAAACAAGTACCTGTCCTTATGCCCCCTTCTTCACTTACTTCATTACTTCAGTCAGTTTCTCTCCCCTAACTCCCTGACTCTCTAACGAAATATGCCATAACCCCATTTTTTCTGACACTTCATATTGCATTTCCTGTTAACTTTGATTTCTCTAAACTGGCTGCAGTTTCTCTAAATAATTAATCATTGTTATGTAAGTTATATCTATTCTTAACCAATATTTACATGTTGTCTAATTTTGTATAATTATTTAACCTCTATATGTTTTCTAATTATATTATTTTTGAAGATTGTCAAATTGTTGTTCTTAAAATGTTTTTATAATGCTTTGGCACTTTTCTCCCTGGGCTACTGCCTACCCAGTTGGATTTTCCAGGTAATCACATTTCAGTAAGTAAATAAACTTGGTGTTTTGACTAGTAAATACAAGCAAAATGTAGGTTTTCAGGACGTCCACAGTGACAATTAACTAGTTATACTGGCTACATTTGGAGTTCCAGGAGATAGTTGTAAATATGATACTGGATGCTTGAAGATACTAGAAATGATAATAACTCTACAATAGAAGGAAGAAACTGTTGCAGGAAAAGGTGAAGTCCCAAGACTGGAAAAACTCCCTTATTAGCCTCAACAAAAAGTTGAGATCCCTCATCAAAACCTCTAAAGCCAGTTATGAAGGCTTGACTGCAGAGCAAGAAGTCCCCAGTTCAAATCCGGGTGCCCCCTGCAAGGGTGGCTTTCTAAAACACTCTTACTAGGCGACTTCAGCTACCCCTCCATTAACTGGGAAAACTAGTCATGTACCAGTACACGTGCCCAACATTTCCTAGAGTTCATTAATTCCAATGCCTTGGACCAGCTTGTTCTTACCCCCACTAGAGGTAGCAACATCCTTAACCTGGTCATTACGAACATGGGCAACTGTTGCTCTACACAAATAGTCAGCTCCTCCCTGGTTAGATCCGACCACAAACTAATCACCTTGGAAATCCCCCCCCCAAAGATAACCATCATGAAAAACTTCTCCAAAGCTAACTTTGGGCTCCTGAAAACAGAGGTGGCTAATTTCACAGCACCTATGCAAATGGAGAATAGTTGTATGACCGCCGAATCTTACACCATGCACTGTACAAACACGTACACAAATGCATGGATCTCGCCATACCCAATAGAACCAAGATGCTCTCCTCCAAAAAAAGGAAGCCAATCTGGTGGTCCCCTGCCATAAACAAACTCTACAACAGGAGGAGGAAACTGATGTGGAATAAGGTGAAGTCCCAAGACTGGAAAAACTCCCTTGTCAGCCTCAACAAAAAGTTGAGATCCCTCATCAAATCCTCTAAAGCTAGTTATGAAAACAGAATAGCAGCAGATAGTAAAGACAACCACAAGGCCTTCTATAGTTATGTAAAGAATCTCCACGGCAATAACAGATTTGCTCTGAGCTACTGCACATTGGTACCTTCTATACTGATCCAACAGATATTGCCAGTATACTGGCTGACAGATTCAGTGCCAGCTTTACCCCTCCCCCCACAAAGGACCAATCACAATACCAGTAGATTGCCAGGCACCCAGTATTACTGCTGCACAGGTTAAAACAGCACTATCCAAGGCCAATAATACAGCTTCTATGGGACCTGACAATATCCCTGGCTGTGTTCTACATGAACTACAGAGTGAACTGGCACCTCACTTGTGTGCCCTGTTCAGTCACAGCCTTACCTCAGGCTTTGTCCCTACTGAATGGTGCACTGCTACAGTCATCCCTCTCCACAAAGGAGGAGCGACTACAGACCCTGTGAACTATCGCCCCATTAGCCTGACAAGCCTGATGTGCAAAGCTATAGAACGCATAATCATGAACCTAATAAACAAGGATATAGGGAATCTCCAAATTCTGGATCCCACACAATTTGGTTTTGTGAAGAGTAGATCATGCCTTCTCAACTTTGTCGACTTCTTTGAGTCAGTCCCCAGAGTTTTGAATGAAGGCAAGGTGGTTCATACAGCCTACCTTGATGTGATCAAGGCTTTTGATACCATTCCCCACTCAGGAATCATAGAAAAACTCACTAAGCTTAGGCATCAACCCCTATATCACTAGGTGGGTTGCAAACTGGCTCACAGATAGAACCCACAGTGTAAAAGTAGCGGACTCCAAATCAGACTGCCAATCAGTCACGAGTGGAGTCCCACAGGTATCAGTCTTGGGTTCTCTCCTGTTTGGCATCTACTTCTCAGAAGTCCGGGCCAACACAGAGGGACACTGGTTGACCAAGTTTGCAGACGACTGTAAGCTGGGAGCCATTATTAACTTGCCAAGTGATGTAGACATCCTACAGAATGACCTTACTGAGACCAATGACTGGTGTCAAAACCATGGCCTTAAGCTTAATGCCAAAAAAAATGAGTCATCATCCCCTTTGGGAAAAACTCAGTTCCCACTAATTACCACATTGATGGGAGCCCACTGAAGGTGTTATAAGAGATCTGGGGACACAGGTTGACAGCAACCTCTCCTTCGACCACCATATTGATACTGTGGTCAGAAAGTCCTTCTATGTGGCGCACCTCATTACCAAGGGTTTTGCATCCAGGAAGAACGAGGCCATCATCTCTCTCTACTCTTCCCTTATTAGGCCAGTCATCAAGTGTAATGCCCCATGTGGCATGTACCTCACTAAGACACATGCAACAGCTGGAAAGGCCACAAAAGTACCTCACAAAGAGGATCCTAGGTCTTAAACACATGCCCTACATGGACAGACGCAAAAAACTCCAGCTATTCTGTCTCATATCGTCTACTAAGAGGCGATCTCTGCTTGACTTACAAAGCCATGTCTGACCCAGCTCTGTTAGAAATGCTACATCTAAAGAAATCCCAATCCCTCACACCACATGCTCCAGAGACATCAACCTCATTGCCACAATCAACCAAACATGCTGGAGGGACAGGTTCATAACCCAGAGACTGCCCATGCTCTGGAATAGACTTCCCATACATGTCAAGCAGAGCACCTCACTGGCCTTCTTCAAGAGAAATCTTGATGAGTGGATGGGAAATAGAAAGTTCACCCTGGGGATCACTCCAGTGGCTCTTCTTGTTAGAGGCACTGGGAACTAATATCAAGTAGCACAATGCCAGGGCACTTCTATGGGCTAGGCTTGTAAAGGCTTCAGGACCATTAGCCTAGTACGCACCTATGATTTTAGCAAGGCTAAGTAACTCCATGTAGTATACCAGCTCTTGCCCTGTTTATAGGAGATTTGATTGTCTTTCTGCACCTTTGTCTGATGGCGAGTTATTGAATGTTAAGTGGATGTTTATTTCATTGTCTTGCTGTATAGTTGAGTTTCTTTGTCTTTTGATAATTAATTTGACTTGTCTTGTGGAATGAATTGGTGTTGAAGGGGTATAATATGTTAGTATTGTAGATAATGCTGGACACTTACCCGAGTATTATTCTCTGTGAGGTATTTTTAGTTGGGTAAGCTTCGTGCAGGTAATTCTAACCATTTAAATTTGTTTAAGGCTTGTCTTCCTTTTACTGGCTGTCTCAGGTTTATGCACAGAGGCTGTGTGACCGTGAGTTTGAACATGCAGAAAATAATGAAGGTTGCACTGTAAGAATGACATAACTTGTAGTTTTTGATATAGCTGGTTATAAATGCTTTGGCCCTGAGTAGCGTGCAAGGCTTCTAATTAGTTTTTGTAATGGCACACATGATACTGAGGTTAAAATTAAACTCAATATTCATGTTGATTGTCCAGTTTCACAGCTTGCATGGATGAGAGATTCATGGAAGTCATTCGCAAGTTTGGAGCAGGTTGAGATGAGGCTGTTTTATATCTGTACCTCATGCATTTGCATTGAGGGTGTTTTCTTACCATATCTAATTGATACCTTGCTTTAAACAGTGTTAAATCCATGCTTAATTCCAGACTGTACAGCTGAAACCGTAAAAGCTTTACAGAGCATTATTAACCTATCGTCATGTGAATTTACTTGACAGCATTAATTCTGCATGTCATTCACAAAGATAAAAAACAGAAACGAGCCAAGCATAGAGTCTTGCTGAGTATGCAGAGGGATAGGTAGCTAGGAGGATGTGGTTTTATTTCATTGGACAGCCTGAGATCTGTCTTCAGGGTAACTCCCGAGCACATTAGCAACTATTTGCAAGTAGGTTAGTGGGAGAGAACTTGTTTTACAAACAGTTACTGGTTGATGGTATTTAGTACCTCTCGATTTAATCAGAGGCAGTTAACGCTATACTTGTCATGGCTAAATTCAACGCTCTTGTATTCCTTTGTCATTTCCATGAACAGAACAGAAGACATGGTGAGAGTCTTTTAGCAATTGTGAGTGTTGATGTACCTGTGCATCTGTGCACTTCACTAATGTTTTAGAATGAGAACATAGAGGAGTAGGGCCTAAATGAGACTGATGCATGGTGTCAAAGCCATGGTCTCAAGCTAAATGCAAAAACATGCGTAGTAATCCCCTTTGGAAAAAAACAGAGTAGCCGCAAACTACAACATAGGACGTAATCCCCTGAAATCTGAAGAAGAAATAAGGGATCTAGGGACCCAAGTAGCTAGTCAGCTTTCCTTTGATAACCATGTTGCCAATGTGGTTAGAAAATCCTTCTATGTGACCCATCTGATCACGAAAGGGTTCCCATCAAGATCTAAGGATGTAATGGTGCCCCTCTACTCTTCCCTCATCAGACCCATTATTGAGTACAATGCACCAATTGGAATGTACCTGGCTAGACATCTCCAGCAGCTGGAGAGACCACAGAGGTACCTAACCAAGAGGATTACTGGCCTCAAACAGTTGCCTTATGCAGCACGATTGAAAAAGGTAAGACTGTTCTCTGCTGCATACCGCTTTCTCAGAGGCGATCTCTGTCTAACGTACAGAGCCATGTCCAACCCAGAATTGTTGAACATGCTCCATCTTAGCAAAACCAAATCTACGCGAGCTACACACTCTAGGGATATAAACCTCAACACAACAATGAGTAAAAGATGCTGGAGGGATAGATTCCCTTTGCAGAGACTTCCCTTACTATGGAACATGGTCCCGATCTACATAAGACAGAGCCCCTCACTATCACTCTTCAAGAGGAACCTTGATGAGTGGATGGATAACAGAAAGTTCACACCGGGGATCACACCAACAGCACTACTAGATAGGGGCCAAGGGTACTAGCTGTTAGTACAAGGGTCTAGGGAACTACTAAAGGGGCGGTGAATACTGCACAACGTGGCTGGGCTAATATATGCCTTCGGGCAGATAGCCCAGTACCAACCTATGAACCTATGTTGATAGTTATTAACCACAACTGAAGGACCGCCATTATTTGATGAGATTATTATTGCTGGCACTATAGTTTACGAACATGTTTGCCAAGTATGCATCCACTTTTCAGTATAGAGATGAGGAAGGGGAGACAGAATGGTATCTTTAAAAATTGGTCTGGCATGAAGGCAACAGCCAGCAAGCATGCTTTTAGCATCAGTATTTTTATTTTTATTTTTTAACTAGGTTGGCTTGACAGTTTGAAGTGTGTGAAGGAGGGACTGGGTATTTTAGTACAGAGTTTAATCATTCTGGTAGAATTGTTGTATATACTATTTAGGTCAAAATGGTCATTGAATTGTTTAGATGCATTTGCTGAACTCAAGAAGAGAAATGTTTAAGTTGTTCTGATGTGCTTGCATGCCAAAGCTATAGTATTCTTAACCAGAATAGCTGTGGATTGTTTCCATTATTGTTTAGATGGCTGATGGTTATACCTGGCCTCCCTAATTAGTTTAAACAGGTCGTAAGTAGTTCTACGTTTGTGGCAGTGATGCCATGGTGAGTTTCTATGAGATATTTATACCTTAATCTCTGGTATGATCCAGGAAGTAAATTGGATTTGATTTTGCATGTCTTGTAAGGACTGTTTTGTTTAGGATCATTAAAAGGCATAGTTGAAATATTCAACTTCAGAATCTAAAAGAAAGTTGAGTATAGGAATCTATATGAAGGGTGAATTAAGAATCCATTCCAAATGATTCAGTATAATGTTCAATGTTTTTGCATCAAATCTCCTCAGATTCCTGAAACAGGAGTAGTGATGTGCTTTCTGGGTCTTGCTGTGACACAAGACAACATATGCAAGCAGGTGGTCACAGATAGAGCTCAGCAGAGTTCTCCTGCAGTGTTAAAATCACCCAGTGTTCATCATATTAGTCACTGATGTAGTAGCCTTAGCTATATTGATTATACCTGGCCAAGGATATAACAGCTGGCTAGCTTCCAAAGCTTCAGGGCACCTTCCATGCGCACAAACCATTGAGCTGCCTAAAAACACAGGTTTGAGAGCCAAGCCCGCCAGAGCTTTTCTGATGGTGAAGGGAGTGCTCCTATGCAGGCCTTTGAGGCTCAGTCATCTTGTGCTGTTCCTTTTTTGAGCAGATGTTCCCTTTGGGGAAAAAAACATCTTCCACATTTAAAATATATATATATTGTTTTAATGTACTTTGCTGCTTAGGAAAGTTGTTTTTAATCGAGGAGTTTGTGCTTTAACAGATTGTCACGAGACTTGACTGTACTTTTAAACAAGAGCACACTTTTTTTCTGTTAGTTTAAAGGTAGTTGTAAATCATTTTTTACCAGTGGAGAAGTTTTGTTTATTTTACTTTTGAAGGCTGGTAAAGTATATTAAAGTGCTTTTTACTGTATTTTTGTGGGGAAAAAAGTGACTTTTAAATTTTTATTGGCTTGTGCTGCTTATTTTCCCTGGGAAAGAGGCACTATTTTTTACTTTACCATGGAACAAACTACTTGTCCCACAGTCCGGCCTTCTTCCAGCCAAAAAATTTTTGAGAACAACCTTTGTCACCACAGGAGAACAGTAATTTGTCTCAAACACAGGTTGGTGTCTCTGCAGTGGCTAAAGCTGGTTCCTCAAACCATTCATCTTTTACCCAGGATCCTCCTGGTTTAGCACATACAGCCACTTATGGACTGGGGATTAGCCACGTTCTCTATGGCTGTTAGGGTCCCGTAAGTGGGAGAAGGAGGGCCAGTCTTGACAGTCCTGAGAGAGGGAGCAGGGAATGTTTCTCTGTGTAGTCAAATGAAGCTGCAGCTGGTGCCATTAAGTACACTGTTGGCCCCATTTTTCCCCATCAAAAAGAAACAGAAAACTAAACAAATTTCTCTAGACAGGATCGTTTACTAGATCTGGTTCAGATTCTAATTCAGGCTATTTATCCTTCTTATAAGATGGTTTCTGGTACTGTGGTGGTGGTGCTGCGGTAGCGTTGTCACCTCACAGTAAGGCGTTGTCCTGTTCGATTCTCAGCTAAAGCGTCTTCTGTGTGGAGACATGCGTGAATGGGCGTACCTTCGTTGAAGGTTGTGCGTCAGAGCTGGCAACTCGGTACGTAAAAATCTACTGCCAATCATTAGCGGACCGGAGTTCCGCTGTGGCAACCCCTAACCGGGAAAAGCCGAAAGATACAACATAAGATGGTTTCTGGTGAAATAAAGAGTGATGCCTCTTTTCCTGAAGAGATTTTAAGATTCTGAATCTGTACAGGAAGATGAAGAGACAGATGCAAGGGTTTCTCTTCAGATTTCTGATTCAGACTATTTCCAGTAGGAGACCATTGAGGTTTCTCTGTGCCTCAAAAGTACTATGAGCTGTTATGGATGGAATTTCCAGAACATTCACCCATTTATTCAGTACTGTCAGCTTTGAACTTAATTTTAATGGCACATTCTACTCTAATAAAAAAAAAAAAAAATCACCCTGCAAACAAATTTAGCTCAGACTTCTGACTTTCCATTGCCCTTACATTTCTCTCAATGCTATCCCAATGAAAATCACCACAAAGATTAGGTGAAATCTGCTCACTGCTAAAAAAAAAAAAAAAAAAAAAACTAGTTCTGCAGGCTCAGACAATATTTTGGTCTGTCTGCAGATGTCAAGCACCTTGTGGCCTAACCTTTTCAGACTATCTCTAACCCTACTGTCTCCACAGGCTATGTAACCAAAACTTGGAGAACAGTCTTGGTGGTACTTTGGCACTTGGCCCCACATCAGACACTGGTAACTACAGGTGTTTGTCTTAGCATCATAGTCTGAAAAAACATAGAATGCATTATTGCTGAACTAATTAAAATGACATAGGTGATACCTGTAACCTGGAACAGTCAATTGGCAGATCATGTTTGCTTGTCCTGGAAGAATTCTGTGGCAATGTCACATTGACCCATAGTTCATAGGTTCATAGTTTAGTACTAAGCTAACTGCCCTTGCGAGCCATTTTAAGCCTAGCCAATTTGCCCGTGTGAGACTCAAACCCTACACCTTGTGTTTGTAAGGCAAGCACCTTAGCCATTAAGCCACCCTCCCATCCACACTGCTTACATATAATGTGCCAAGACCTTTACCCAAGTCTTCCTTTAGGTGTCCTAGATAAACTCCTTAGTCTGAGTGTAAACCATTATGAAATTTGTTGGATATCAAACTGGCTTGCAGACAGAGCACACATTGTAAAGGTGGGTAGTATATCCTCCAGCTGTAGGGATGTCACAATGAGTGGTGAACTGAGGTCTGTTTTAGGCTTCATTTTTTTCAGTGTCTACTTCTCTGATATGCAGTAAACCATCCTGGGCCTTGATGTAATCAAGTTTGTGGATGAGTGCAAACTAGGTATAGTTGTCAATTTAACCCATGATTTTCATATTTTCCAGCAGGTTCCTGGATAAAACTAAAATATTGTGTGTGAGTCATTGGGCTCAGTTTAAATGCTGAATGGTTACATTTGGTAAACCTCAATCCTGCCCTTACATTTCACATCATGACCCCTGTCCCACCCCCATGCAGACTCTGTTATTAGAGACCTGAGTATCTATATAGACATTGACCTCTTTTTTGACCACCATGCCTCAGTTTTGGTCAGGGGAAATTCTTCAGCCTCACACAGCTTATCTAGCATGGTATCTTATCCATGTCCTTGTACCACTGTAGTCCTAACTTATCTGACCCATCACTGAGTGCTCTGTTAAGAATGTACTTTTCTGAGCACTTAGCACACTAGAGAGAAATCAATGATTCTGTCTGAGAAACAGACAAATGTTGGTTTTGTAAAACCAAATTGGAAACAGTCACACACCATGTTGCTGGTTGTGACATACTAATGGTAGAAGGACTGTATACTGAAAGGTATAATAAATGTGGAAAAACTGTTGCACTGAGGATTGTGCAAACATTATGGTATTGAAATGGCTGGAAACATGAGCCACAAAACATCATAAAAAATGATGAAATTTTTATCACATGGCATCACCCATTACCAACATTTCAAAAGATAGATGTTAGAAAAAACGGATATAGTGATACAAGAAAAGAAGAAAAAAGTAGCATTGATCATTGATATCGCTACGCACGGTGACTACAGTGTCTTAAGTACAGAGAGTCACAAAGTCATAAAATATCAGGATCTGCGGGCAGAAACAAGAACAGTGTGGAAGAAGGATACCCAGACAGATGTTCTTCATGTTTCGCTGTTGCAGTCATCACACTTGGGTTATCTGCCTGCAGGCAGCACTCAGTCAGCCCGAATATCAGAGTCTTGGGATTTCTGCATCGGATGCTTTCGCCTCATCCATGACATCAGGGGTATAAAACATGCAGCCGACCCCATTACATCAGCTTTTCTTGCCACGTGGGAGTCCGAAGCAGAAGCAGATGTTCTTCATCTCACATTGCTGCAGTCCTTACTTATGGGTAGTCCGCTGTCAGATCTGACATCATGAAATTTTCCGTATTCCGGAGTTTCAGACCGATACCAAAATATTTTTGTTTCAGTTATTTACCGATGTCAGAAAAAGTGAATAATGTATTTCTTGTGGGAAATAGATGGAAACAGGATATTACCGAGGATTGCTTTGTATTTGTATTCCTTGTTTGGGACGGGTAGAAAGTGTGGTGGTGTGGTTTTGTGCTAGGTTTAATAAGCGTGGCTGGATCCGTTTTGAAGTTGAGTCCCAGGGGGAAACTGATTTTACAGGAGGGGGCCTCACAGGAGTCAGGGTCAGGCTGAGGGGCTCCTCAGGTTAGGTTCTTCCTCTTCTGCCTAAAGGGGGTTAGGCCTTCTGCTACTATTTTCTAAGGCTCCTTCTAAGGGCTGGTCTGTTTTGCCTTCCTCTGGTGTCAGTCCTGAGGGGGAGCCAGAGAGTTTGAGTTTGGAGCAGGCCTCAGATGATTCTTGAGTCTTCGGCTGAAGACATACAAGATTTTCCTCCCAGATTCCTTATGCAGAGGATTCCACCACTCCTTCTGCTTCTCCCCCAGGATTTTTTTTTTTTTTCAGAAACTCTACATTCCATGAGGCATTTTAAGTGGGAAGGACAGGATTTCGATTCAAGGAAAAGGAAGTAGGGAGTTCTTGTTTTTACCACAGCATAGACCCCTTAGCTATACCTCTGTTTTGGATGTTGTTCAAGAAATCCAGTTACAGGGCCTGTGCCTCCTGGGTGCCCTCCTGTGGAGTATTCTAGGGCAGACCAGAAACTTAAGATAGGGGGCCTAAGAAACTAGGGCAGAGGTTGTTACTAGAAGTCGTTAGTCCTCTGTAAAAAAGTTATTAAATAGATGTAAGATGGTAGATAAGGAAGCTAGAATTTTGAGATAGGTGCTGTAGATAGGTGTTTTATTCTTGTGTTTTTAAGTTGATAAGGCTTGAATTGCCAGTTTCATAATTTGATATCTTCATAAGATCCTTTCTCAGATCTAAGCTAAGAGGAAGAGCAGAGCAATTGCAGAACAGGTGGATTTAGTACATGTCATGGTGGAGTGGGTTGTGTGTCTCTTCTTTGGCAGGCTGGGTTTTGGGGTTTTGTCAGGGTGCTTTTGCAGTGGCTGGTGGATGCTGCTGGGCTCAGAGGCACTATTCATGAATGGCTCCCAAGAATGATCCCGAGGAGAATTAAGGGTCCTTCTGATCTGTTGGTAGTTAAGAGTATTGTTCTGTCAGAGCAGGAGTTTGAGTATTGAGTTCTGTGCTAAGCTGGAGAAGACAGGAAGTTTATTAGAAAAGTAGAAGAAA
This sequence comes from Protopterus annectens, assembly GCF_019279795.1. Lineage (NCBI taxonomy): Eukaryota > Metazoa > Chordata > Ceratodontiformes > Protopteridae > Protopterus > Protopterus annectens. The sequence continues at coordinate 399,107,395 of NC_056728.1, forward strand.
CATTACTACTAAGGGGGTCCAAAGTTCTTCTTCCCAGGATTCCAGAAGTAGAATCCTTCTTGGTAGGGTCAGGAGTAGAGTAGATTCTCAAGTAGGCAGAGCCCAGAGAGCAGCTTACCTTCAGACCTAGAACATGGAGTGCTCAATCTGTCCAGTACACAGGGGGCAGGGCCCCATTTCAGGACCTGCATTTTCCTCTTTGCCTGGCAGCTCCCTTTGGGAGGAAAGTTTTCAGCTGGCTCTCTTTTTGGCAAAGCTGGCCCAAACAGCCAGGAGTTGGACATTATAAACCGAGGGCTACCGTATCGCCACCATACCTTGCTTCCTACAAGTTCTATTCAAGGGCCTGCTCCCTTTCAAAAGAGGCAGCTCACAAACAGATTCGGCAATTTCTGAGAAGCTGGAGCTTCTTCAAATGTCCTTCTTCAAATGGGAGCTATACAGGGAATTGGGCCTAGGATTTTTTTCTTTTCCAAAGAGAAGGTGGGAGAAGGAGTTTTGGGAGAGATTTCTATATCCCTCCCGATTTTGGATTTATCTATCCTCAACACTTACCTGATCACAACACTTTTACCTCTTTTGGGAAAAAAACAAGAAAGATTACTACTCTGATTCTCAAAAAAAGGAAAGAGGCTTATCTTCATGATCTCCAGTTGCATTAGAGGCCCAGGGAGCTGGAAATTTATTATGATGTTTTCTCATCATGCATTCTTATTTACATTATCCCAGAGTGTTATTGAGTGTTCTCTGGCACTCCAGAAGGTTCTGGCACCAGTGATAGCATTTTCAGGATAAGAGGAATACAGATTTATCCGATTGCCACGATTTTATGATTGACAACACGATTATCTATTCAACTTCATCATGGTGATGTGATGTTGAGAGGTAGATGCCTGGGGTATTCTGTGGAACAAACCAAAGTCTAGTCTAGTACTAGGAAATGTTTCTGGGTGAGACTGAATACAGCAGATACACATCACTTGGAGCTTTTGAACCCGGACAAACAAAAACCTTTTTCTTTATTTTTTGTCAAATGTCTCTACAGTTCCCTGACAGGGCAGGGGGGGCAGTCCTTCAAGCCTTTGGGTTCATGGCATCTTGTGAGTGCTGCTTTCCAAATGCCAAACTGCATATGATATGAGGAAGCATCAAAAATAAATCAAAAACACACACACAACAAGAGATCTAGACTGTCATTCATATAATACCTTGTGCATTCAGAAATTTTTTTGTGGGCTCAGGAAGAATGTCACCCTAAACAGGGACCTCTAGACTCCACACCAGGGAGGTCAGATTCTATCGACAGAGATACTTGACAAGGCGTGGGGGGCACACCTCCTCATGAAATGGGTGCAAGAACCGTGGCCTGTCAAACTTCAACATTTGCATATCAACTGAAAGGAAATGTTAGCAGTCCAATTTGCATTGATGGCTTTCAAGCATTTACTTCACCCAGGGCAGGTGTTGATTCAAACAGACAACACTACTGTCATGTGGTACATCAACAAGCAAGGGGGAACCCATTCATACCCTCTTTGGGCAAGCGATGATTTTGTGGGGAGACTGCTCTCAATCTACACCTCAATCTTCAGGCAAGGTTTCTACCAGGAGCACAGAACTCCTTAGCAGATGTATTCAGCAGACAAATAGTGGATCCTCACGAGTGGAAATTGGATCCTCATGTATTTCAAAAGTTGACAGTGTTATGGGGAACTCCAGACATAGATCTGTTCACTTCTCTACTAAATTACCAGTTGCCAAAGTTTTGCACAAAAATGTTTCATCCCACAGCTTGGAAGGTGGACGCTCTATCATTCAGTTGGAACAATCTGCATGTATATGCCTTTCCACCTCTGCCTCTTCTTCCCAAGGTACTCTTGAAGGTCAGACAAGACGAGCCAACCATGATTTTTGATGATGGATTTGGCTATTGGACAACACTGGTACCCACTACTACTGAGGAGTTTTGACGAGCTCCATGGCTCTCTGCCTTTGATTCCGTGATCTTTTGTCTCAAGAGGGCAATCACTTCCTCAATGTCAAGATTCAGTCTCTGCATCTAACAGCCTGGCATATTCTGTTTTAGACTCTGACTCTGAGGGTCTCAGCTTCCACAACAAGTTTTGAATGTTATTTTGGAGGCCAGGAGGCCTAGTACCAGGAAAGTTTACGCTGATAAATGGAGGAGATTTTTATTTGGAGCAAAGGGAAGGACTTTGATGTCTCCAAGCCTGATTTGAGTATTTCTCTTCAATATCTTACTGAGTTATTGGACAAGGGTTTGTCTTTCTCTTGATAAAGGTTCATGCTGCAGCCATTTCTGCTCACTATGACTGTGACCCTCCTTTATTCTCTCATCCTTTGTTTAAGCAATTTCTTAGAGGGCAAAGAATATAAGACCCCCACTAGAGCTCCTACTCCTGCTTGGGATCTCAATTTTGTGTTGGAAAAACTTACTCTACAACCTTGAGCCCCTGCAGCTACGGCCGAGTTAAAGTATTTGTCATGGAAAACTGCTTTTTGTTGGCCATTACCTCTGCAAGAAGGGTTTCTGAATTACAGGCCCTTATGGCAGTGGAGCCTTTCCTGATTTTTCATAAGGCGCTTCAATCCTTCCTTTATGCCTAAAGTGGTTTCTAGTGTGGCCTTAAACCAAACTATTCATTTGCCTACTTTTTATGCAAACCCCAAAATAAAGGGAAGATTTTGCATACTTTGGATATTCACAGGCAGTTTTATTATTTGAGCAGAACCAAGGAGTTCAGGCAGTCTCAGCAGTTGTTTGTTTCTTTTGCTTTGGGTTCTCAAGGTAAACCTGTTTCAAAACAAACTATTTCTAAATGGATTGGGCTTTGTATTTCTTTCTGTTATTCCCATCATGGTAAGGAGATTCCGGCTGGAATCAGACCTCATTCCACTAGAGCTACTGCCACTTCTACTGCCTTTCTAAGGGGGGTAGCTACAAAAGATATTTTGGAAGCAGCTACTTGGAGTTCAGTACATACTTTTTCTAAGCATTACCACCTTCCTCTTTATTCTAAGTCCAGGGCTGGATTTGCCACTGCAGTATTACAGGGCATTTTAGCAGCCCCTAATGGTTTATGATTTTTCCATCCTCCCTTTCCCGTTGCTTTGGGATTCTACCAATAAGTAAGGACTGCAGCAATGTGAGATGAAGAACATAGTACAGTTTTGTACCTACCATAAATGTAGATGTTCGAAGATCCACATTGCTGCAGTCCAATTTACCCTCCCTCCTTCCCCACTGTAGTTTGACATGGTTATATGCTTTGGGTGTTGGTTGTTGTTGGGCATGTTTTTGGGAGGTATTCTGTTTTTGGCTGTGGCCTTTCTTGTTTGGCCTTCTGACATCTGAAAAAGAAAAGAAAAAGACTGATGATATGGCGGTGCTTTTTGCGCCTGACGCCTTGATTGTCAGATCTAGGCGCCATTGACCGACGCCACCTAATACTTTTTGGTATTCGGGCCGACTGAGGACAGCGGACTACCCATAAGTAAGGACTGCAGCAATGTGGATCTTCGAACATCTACATTTATGGTAGGTACAAAACTGTACTTTCTCAAGTGCCGGTTGGCAGCTACCTGAAATTTTCGTTTTTCGAGTTTCAAACCTGAAGTCTTCTAAAGCTGAGTACCACTTTGGGGATCCTTTTTTCTTGCTCTAACCAATGTCAGAAAAAGTTAACAATTGTCTTGCCTGTGGAAAGCAAATACCACACAGAGATTTTCATTCTTACTCCGTCACCTGTTTAGACCCAGACCACGATGTCCCTCGCTGTCAGTTCTGTGCCTTATTCAACGCCCAAACTATTCGTCAGGCTATTTTTGTCTCTAAATTCTTTCGCTCTTGTTCTCCGTATTCCAAAATGGCTTTGGTAAGCCATCTGACTGCCGATCTGAAAAAACGCAAAGATAAAGACAGAGACAGACTGCATAGGTCCAAAACTGCTGACAACACGTCCGTTAAGCTAGTCGCCAGTCCACCGGTACTCAGTGAGATGCTTTTGCAGCCTGTTACCCACTTCTACAGATTCGCAGGCCTCTACTGAGACCATTCGGAGTATGCAACGAGATGCTTCTTTGACCATGGAACCTGCAGATGTCTCTACCTTGGATGGGTCCGGAGCTGCTGTGCAGGCACCGGCTTCTGAGGGTGTATTCAGACCTTCCGATGTTCATATTAAACCAACTACTTCGTTAATGACTAAATCTACCAAATTTCTCAGGCCCAGTGTTCACACTACACCTAGGAAACTGATGACCAAAGCACATTCTCAAGCTCCCATGCCACAGAAACAAATGCTTAGAATGGCTGAAGACGTTATTACTTTAATTAGGGGAAGCCAGCCTTCCCCCTCTAAAAGACAAAGAATTGATTTTCCTTCTGATTCTTCAGACCATGAGTCTGATGACTCTGACCCCTGTGATTACCAGGACATACCCTTATCTACCTATGAGGACTCAGATGCAGAGGATTCAATTCCTTCAGCCTCCCCCCCCAGAGGACCTTTCTTTCGGTGAAACCTTGCATACCCTAAGAGAGCATTTCCTCTGGGAATGCCAGGACTACCCACAGTCCAAAAAGAAACTCAGGGAATTTTTAGACTTGCCTCAGCATAGGCCTCTAGCTATTCCCCCTGTTCTGGATATTGTAGATGATGTCTTCATGGAATCCAGCCTTACCCCTAACACTTTACCACCTGCTCCTAGAAAGCCTGACAGATACTACAGAGTACCTGACTCTCACATATTTCTATTTAAAAATCCCACTGCAGATCCAGTTTGTGATGATACATGAATCCTGTCTGTGAATGCTTCCTCCCAACCCCCCCCCCCCACATATGCACTCAGATACCAAGTTTTCTTGTCATTGGAGACTCAGTAGTGAGAAACATGGATGTCCCACTCACCAGGTTGGACAAGGAGAAAGTCACAGTCAGCTGCCTGTCCAGTGCCAGGATTCACCAGGCATGCATGCACTCAGATCTCTCAGCAGCATGTACTGTTATGACTCTGTCATAGTTCATGTTGATGTGAATGATTTGAGACATACATCACTGGACTACATGAAGGGAGACATGGTCGAGCTCTCTGAGTATGTGTCCCAGGCAGGTGTGTCCCTAGCCTTGAGCAGCATACTACCCTCACCTAGAATGATGCCACAATATAAACAAAAAATGATTGATTTCAATAATTGTCTTTAGTTTTTAGTGTCATTCCAAGAGGATCCAGTTCCTGTCTGTCTGGGAAGCCATGGTCGACAAACCTCGCTGCTTTGCCAGAGATGGTTTGCACCTGGCACCCCTAGGATTTTGGCTGCTGGCAAAGGCTCTTGCCTCTTCCATAGTGCTTTTTTTAGGTAAGGTCTTGAAAACAACATTACCAATGTGAAATTAACCTATCAGAACAAAATAAGGGTCATGTTGCTAAATGCTAGGAGCTTAAACCAAAAACTGCACTCCATGGAAGCACATCTGTCACTAGAAGATGTAGAGGTCTGTGGAGTCACAGAAACTTGGCTTAAGGCCTCAGAGAGTACCCCGGCCCTACACGGCTACAATGCCTCCCACACCTTTAGACCGCAAAATGAACATGTGAAAAGCAAAGGAGGCAGTGTTTCAATCTGTATTAGAGATAAATTCACCTCATGTCTGGTTAGACTGGACAACTCCCTGGAGTTACTGCAGGTCCAGGTTACAGTGAGTAAAACCCCCATTCATGTCCTAGCTAGTTATAGATTTCCCCTCCATGGATCATGGCACCCACTTAGCCTACTTAACCAAACTGAAGACAGTCCAGATTTTACCAAACACACTGGTTATTTGGGATTTCAATTATCTCACCATCAGCTGGGAAACCCCGCTGTAGCCCAAACTTGCTAACACAAAAGTTCTTTGACTTTATAAATTCAAGTGCTCTGGAGCAAATTGTCCATACCCCGATAAGAGGAACAAATATTCTACATCTGGTCCTCAACAACATGTCAAACAGGTGCACTGTTGTACCCTCATCAGTTAAACTGACCACAGATCAGTCACCTACGAACTGACAATAACACCAGAACTCACAAAGGGTGAAATCAGACTAAAAAACTTCACCAAGGCAAGCTGCACCCTCCTAGGTAAAGGTATAGATGCATTCCAAGCCCATCCCAAGCTGAAAGTGGTAACTACGCCAAAGCTTACATTAAAGACCTGTACAGTCACTTTCATAAGTGTATACACTCAGCTGTACCAGACAGACTCACAGCCAGAGCCCCAAGTAAAATTAAGCTGCCATGGTGGACTTCCTGCATCAACAAACTGTACAATAAATGCAAAAAGCTGTTGTCCAAGAAAACAAAGACAAGGACCCAACAATGGAAAAGTACCCTTCTCAACATTAACAGGCAAATAAGACAGCTTGTCAAATCGCCCACAAGCTCCTTTGAGAGAAACCTAGCAAGTACTGCCAAGGATAACCATAATGCCTTTTACAGCTATGTACGTAACCTAAAGGGTAACACACACTGACCCCACAGAGATCGCGAACGTGCTAGCCGATAGGTTTGGTGAAAATTTCACACCCTTATCCCCTGCTAACTTACAACAACCCCCCCCCCCAACCTTACATATCTGAAGAGCAGGTCCTCAAAGCCCTGTCCAAGGCAAAGAATATGGCCTTTGTGGCACCAGATGACATCCCAGGCTGTCTTCTAAACAGGCTAATACATAAACTAGCATCACCTCATAGTACCCTTTTCAGTCATAGTGTAATCACAGGGTTTGTTCTTGTGGAATGGAGAACAGCTACAGTTATTCCCCTCCCCAAAGGTAGCCTAACAACAGACCCAGGGAATTACAGACCCATAAGCCTGACCAGCCTTATCTGTAAGGCCATGGAATGTATCATTATGGACCTCATAAATAAAGACACAGGTAACCTCCAAACCCTGGACCCTACCCAATTCAGCTTCTTGTAGGGCAGATCCTGCCTGTTAAATCTGGCGGATATCTTTGAAAGTGTGACCAAGGCCATTGATGAGGGCATATCTGTGCACACAGTATGCCTCGACTTGGCAAAGGCTTTCAACAAAATCCTACATTCAGACATTACAGATAAACTTAGCAAACTGAATGTAAACCCCTTAGTTGTAAGATGGGTTGCCAACTGGCTCACAAACCAGACACACACTATCAAAGTGGATGACTCCACAACAACTAGTAGACCTGTTACTACCGGGGTGCCACAGGAGTCAGTGCTGGGCCCGCTACTGCTTGATATATACTTCTCAGAAGTTCAGGTCAAAACTAAAGGGTTGTGACTGACCAGGTTTACAGACGACCGCAAACTAGGCGCAATCATTGAATCCCCAAATTATGTCCGTATACTCCAGGATGGTCTTACACAGACCAACAACTGGTGTATTAGTCACGGTGTCAAACTAAATGCAAAGAAATGCATCATCATTCCCTTCAGCATAAACAGTGTCCCTTCACACTATCAAAGCAATAACAATACCCTAAGTACCCATGAAGTGGTAAGGGATCTAGGATCACTGGTTGACTGCGAACTTAACTTTGTGACCACCACGTGCCTACCGTTGTAAGGAAAACTTTCCACATAGCTCACTTGGTTACTAAAGGCATCGCCTCGAGAGTAAAAGAAGTTATAACCCCCCTATACTCGGCACTTATCTGGCCCATAACTGAGTATAATGCCCCATTCAGTATGTACTGCAGTAAGCATCTAGAGCAATAAGAGACACCTCACAGGTTTCTAACAAAGAAGATCAAGGGCCTCCACAGCATGTGCCTTACACGGACCGACTAAAATCCCTGTCACTATACTCCGTATGGTATAGAATTCTTAGAGGAGACTTATGCCTGGCCTACAGAGCAACCAAAGACCCAAACCTAATGAAGTTCCTGCATATTCGTAAATCAAATGGGTGTAGGGTTACCCATTCCAGGGACTTAAATATGGCCTGCAACTTAAATAGGACATGCTGGAGGGACAGATTTATCTCTCAGTGACTGCCACGTCTTTGTAACAGGCTACCAGTTCACATGAAACAGAGCACCTCTATAACACTGTTCAAAAAGAGCCTGAATGAGTGGATGGGGCATTGTAAATTCTTACCAGGGATAGAGCCCACAACCTTCCTGGATATGGGCAGTCATCACTAAATGCAGCCTTGGGTATTGACTAGTACCTCTACGGCATTAAATTGGGTTGAAATGACTGTGCTTAAAATGACCTCCTAGTCATCTCCTATGATCCTATGGTGTCAGATTGGGATGAAAGGAGAAGTTCAAGTGGCTACAGTCATGTACTTTAAGTGACTGCTGTCATACATATACACAGCAGGCCTCTTCACCCCTCCCCCTAAGACATACATCTGTATACATGTCTGTTGTGTGATTGTGAGGAAAGTGAACAAAATAATCATTACAGTAATGCATTCCACTTTGTTGATCCCAGACAGTGCACTGCACGTACACAAGCTATAGTAATTACTTTTCACACCTCAGAAAACTATGAGAAAAGTAAAAGAAACTGACCATACTTTCCCAACACAAGCTGTAATGCCGGCCAGTGTACATCTCTGAGGTTTGATTGGGATGAAAGTTAAAGAAGTAATGACTGCATCATCCCCAGCTCACCATAAAACCTAAAGCAACCATCTGTACACATCTTTGAGCAGGGTGGGTTTTAGAATGGGTGGGGTTGAGGGCTGAGGCCATCACTAAGTCCATGTCGGAATCCATTTATACATTCTGGGGTGTGGGGACCACCAGACCCTTATAATCTCAAAGTGTCTGAATGTTCTGTGATGTATTTTATAGTTTACTGTCATATTACTGAAAACCAGAATATTGACAACCAGAATACTGGAACAAGTATACTGAAAGACAACAATGTTATGACCTACAAGGCTGAAAAACTGAAACTCCCCACCTCTGCAAATCCAGGAAGGAGTGCTAACATGGGTCTGTAAGAGCAGTAAGTCTGGAAGTTCAGTATTGAGGGTTTCAACACTTTAGTCTTTGGTATATTCACCTCTGGATTCTGGTCATGTTATTTATGTCTTTAGTAACATGACTGTAAACTGTACCTTATGCCTTACCTTTGAAATATTACTAACTGCATTTTTTGTGCCACTACCCAGAAAAGTTATGTACGAGTCTGACATTACTGTGTTTGTGCACAGATAAAAATGTGATTTTTTTCACACACACACTCACTCACTCACTCACTCACTCACTCACTCACTCACTCACTCACTCACTCACTCACTCTGCATTTTCACCTTCAGTGAAACACGAGGAATTCCATTTCACCTGCTGCTGTTTCTGAGATTCTGGGGGTTAACAAGACTACATGAATAGATGCATAGTCAGACAGCAGGGGCATGCAGACTCCACAGAAAAAAAAGCCAAGAAATCAACCAGAACAAAGTGCTATGAAAAGGCAATGCTTTAACTGTGCCACAGTGGCAATGAAAAGTTAATTTCAAAACACATTCTCTTGCTGCCAAAATGCCAAAGATAGCCACCTGTCATACGTAAGATCTATGTTTGTGATGCTAAATGAAAGAAAATATGACCAACTTGTTGCTGTTAAATAGACTGCAGCCATGACCCCTCCCCCCACGCACAGGTAATGGCAGTGCTGATGATGATTGTGCTAGAAAGTGAAATAAATTATTGTTACACTTACACTGCAATGCACACACAAGCAGAAACCTTAGTAATACTAGTTTTGCACTGATTTCAGAGCAATGGGTAGAGCAATACATAGTGCACTATTAGTACTGCCACACCAGATAAGCATAATCAGGGATAAATCACATTTATTTACCTCACTGAGGAGTTTTCCCAGGATTTATAAAACTCAGAGAAGGTGTAAACCATCCCAGAAAATCGACAGCATCATAGGTTCATAGGTGTGTACTAGGCTAATGGCCCTGGAGCTTTTACAAGCCTAGCCCATAGGATTACCCTGGCATCGTGCCACCCGACATTAATTCCCAGTGCCTCTGTCAAGTAGAATTACTGGAGTGATCCCCGGGGTGAATCCTCTGTTTCCCATCCACTCATCAACATTTCTGTTGAAGAGGGCTAGTGAGGTGCTCTGTTTGACACACATGAAAAATCTATTCCATAGCATGGGCAGTCTCTGGGTTATGAACTTGTCCCACCAGCATGTTCTGTTGATTGTGGTAATGAGGTTGAGGTCTCTGGAGTATGTGGTGCAGAGGGATTGGGACTTTTTTAGATGTAGCATTTTTAACAGAGCTGGGTCAGACATGGCTTTGTAAGACAAGCAGAGATCGCCTCTAAGTAGGCGATATGAGACAGAGAGTAGTTGGAGTTCTGTGAGGCTGTCCATATAGGACAAGTGTTTAAGGTCTAGGATCCTCTTTGTGAGGTACTACTGCTTTCGATTTACAGTTATATTTATTTTTTAAAAATATTTTTTGTTCCTTACATAGAAGGATTGCCCTACTTTAATTTTGAAACACCAGTTACAAGCGCCACATTTATTCATTCCATTAGATAAGTTATTTTTTATATTGTACTTATTTGATTTTAATATATCTTTAAAGCTTCTCCCTTTTCTATATACAATTTTAGGTATATGTTCTATATATTTTTTACATTGGGGGTCATCCATTAATATTGCCCGATTATTTACAAATATTTCACTTAAAATTTGATGCTCTTGGGAAAAAGTAATTATTAGGGCTCTTGTAAATTTATTTTTATCTTCCTTGATTCTCATTGAATTATCTTGCACTATAATATTAGTCATAATTTCATCATTTATAGTCACTGAGAGACTTTTATTTTCATTATTTATATTTATTCCAGTATTTTGCTTATGTAGAATAGGGCAAAAGTGGCCATTTAGTCTTTTTTTGCGTTACTTCTGCTATTAATCCATCTATTAAAGCTAGTGGATAACATTTATTTTTAAACATACTTTGCAAAAAATTACATTCTTTCTGAAATTGATCAAAATTAGTGACCATTTATAGTGAGTCTAATAAGTTTAACATTAGTAGTACTTTTAATCCGCCATTATATCCGAAATTATTATTGTATGAGAAAATGTGTGAATATCAGCTGAAAAGTTTAGATAAAATGTGTAAAATGACTGGTTACCCTTCAAATTTAAATACAGATGAACAAAATATATTAAGGGCTTTGCAGAAAGAAAAAAATAAAATTATGAAGCCTGATAAAGGAGGAGGGGCTGTTATAATGAGTAATGAATTGTATAATCGAAAATTAAATTCTATTTTAGAAACTGATACGTATGAACAAATATCTTTAAATGAATTAAATTTGGCATATAAAAAGATATATGCACAAATAAATGATATGTTTTTAGAAAGGCAAATTGATATAGATTTATATAATTATCTTAATATTATATCACCCAGAGTTCCCATATTTTTTGGAAATCCAAAAATTCATAAAGATATAAATGATCCCCCAATGCGTCCGTTGGTAGACGGAAGGGATTCTATTACTTCAGCATGTGCTAAATATGTTGACTTATGAGTTAAAAAAGATTGTGAAAAATGAAAAATATATTTGTAAAGACTCATGGACTTTTTTAGAACACATGAATGAAGTAGTATTTAATAAACAAGATATTTTAGTAACTATCGATGTATGTGACCTCTACACAGTGATCCCCCAAGATGTAGGGCTTGAATGGGTTAATGAATTATTAATTCCATATAGTATAAATCATGAATTAATTAACCTTATAATCAAACTTTTAGAACTAGTTTTGAGCAATAATTATATAATATTTGATAAGAAATATTTTTACAGAAAAAAGGAATTGCAATGGGTTCACTGTGTGGAGGCACATACGCTAACTTAATTATGGCATTTTGGGAGAAAAAATGTATTTTTAGTAGTAAATATTATAAATTATTAAATCTTATCGCTTTCAAGATGATATCAGCCTTATTTGGAGTGGCACTAAAAATGTTTTAAATGAATTTTTAAATTATATTAATGAAACTACTTCTTTTTTTAATTTATATGGAATATAAATGAACAGAGGATTAATTATCTAGATATTAATCTTATTAAAGACTATGTAAACGAAACGTACATTGCGGTCATCAATAGAAAAGAATCGTATTCTAATAGTTTTCTTCACTATAGTAGTTCTCACCCCGAATACCAGAAGAAATCTGTAGTAAAGGGACAATTAGTTAGAGCGGCACGTATGGTCACTATTTTTGCGAAGTATGTTTATAAATAAATGTTATCCACCAGCTTTAATAGATGGATTAATAGCAGAAGTAATGCAAAAAAAGACTAAATGGCCACTTTTGCCCTATTCTACATAAGCAAAATACTGGAATAAATATAAATAATGAAAATAAAAGTCTCTCAGTGAGTATAAATGATGAAATTACGACTAATATTATAGTGCAAGATAATTCAATGAGAATCAAGGAAGATAAAAGTAAATTTACAAGAGCCCTAATAATTACTTTTTCCCAAGAGCATCAAATTTTAAGAGAAATATTTGTAAATAATTGGGCAATATTAATGGATGACCCCCAATGTAAAAAATATATAGAACATATACCTAAAATTGTATATAGAAAAGGGAGAAGCTTTAAAGATATATTAAAATCAAATAAGTACAATATAAAAAATAATATCTTATCTAATGGAATGAATAAATGTGGAGCTTGTAATTGGTGTTTCAGAATTAAAGTAGCGCACTCCTTCTATGTGAGAAACAAAAAATATTTTTTAAAAAATAGATATAACTGTAAATCGAAAGCAGTAGTTTATTTAGCAACGTGTGACTCTTGTCCTATATTTTATATAGGAAAAACAGAGAGAGTTTTATCACAAAGGATTTATGAACATGAATATTCTATAAAGAAAAACTAAATAAATAATGCTTTAGCAAAACATATTAATGAATTTAATAATCATCAATTTTATTATAGATCATGTTGAAATAGAAGATAGAAGCCCTTGGGGCTTAATACTTGAACAAAAAGAATTACAATGGCAAATTAAACTACAAGCGGATACATGGCCGGGAATAAATGAAAAAAGTACAGTAGCCCCTATATTAAAGTTAATGGCATTAAATAAAAAGAAAATTAAAGATTAAATAGCTCTTATTAATTAATATTTATAATTGTTTAATGATAAGTATAGAAGAGATATATATGCTTCCCCCTATTGTTTAAGTATGTACAATATATAATAGATATTATTTTAATGTTTCAATAAAATCCTTTTTATACATATATATTTTTTAATATATTAAGTTTTCATTAATGGTAATAGATAAAAATAGATTTGTTCCACCCTTATAAGGCTGGTAACATTATTTTAATAGTATTTGTGCAATAATAATCATAATATTCATGATAGTTAAGGCGATTATTAGCAAAATATTTTTTAATTAAGTAATTAATGAATATAATGGATTTAGAAGATAATAAATGGAAATGTATAAACTTTTAAATTAAATAATATAAGTTTTAATATATAATTATTTATTTAACATTTAAAATATTTATTATATAACATATACTTGTTATATTATGTATGGTTTTATAAGTTTTTTATATGAAATGTGAAATTTATAATGTAATTTGGCTAGATTTGTTATGAAGAAATAGAATGGATCATGGTATACATTTTTAGAGTGTCAAAATGCTATTGGTAGGCATGTGTTGGCTTTATGAGTCATGTGGTTCTGTTTGAATTTAGGAAAGTTTATAAAAGGAAGTGAAGTAATTTAAGGTAGTGTCTGAGGAAGTTTAATATTAATTAAACGAAAGTGCTTACTTTTACTCTATTTTATATTTGTTTTTGAACGTTTGTACGTTTAAAGTTTAAGTAAAATAAATTTGTTTGATTCCAGCTGGTGGCTTTTCGCTTTTTCGTATTTATTGGTCTGTTCGTTTTGGGAGTTATGGTGGTAATTTGGTCTTTGGAACACAGCCTAAAAAAAGGCACTATAGGGGTGGCAAGAGTCTTGGCCAGTATCCAGAAGCCCAGGGGGTGACAGATGCAGGCCATCTCTGGGAAAGCATTGAGGTCTGTCAGTCATGTCATCCCAAGCAGACAGATACTGGATCCCCTTGGAATGACACCAGAAACTTAGCCAGTTATTGAAATCAATCATTTTCTGCTTGTACTGTGGTGTCATTCTGGGTGATGGTAGGATGCTGCTCAGGGCTAGGGTCATACCCGCCTGGGCTACATAATCCAAGAGCTCCTCCATGTCTCTTTTCATATAGTCCAGGGAGGTACGTCTCAGGTCATTCGCACCCACATGTAGAATGACAGAGTCATATTTGTACCTGTTGAGGGACCTGAGTGTGTGCGTTATGTGGTGGAACCTGGCACCTGACAAGCAGCTGACTGTTATGTTCATCTGTTGCTAAAATCCAAGGCAAGCACTGAGCTGAGTCAGTGAGTGGGAGGAGGGGGTACTGATATTTAGCCCTTACCTTGCTCACGTTCATTCAGTGATTATCAGCTTTATTCTAACAGGGTCATATCAGAACCCCGTTTCAGATAAAGTGCATAATCAGAAAACAAATAATCTTTTTTTCTCTCCTTACTTTACCCCAGGAAGCAGCAGCTTTTGCGAGGCTGTCACAGAGTCAAAGATGATTGGGGGCCCAATGCAGCCATGGATACCGCAGGTGCATAAAGCTGACTATGATTTTAGTTTTAGAGGAGGAATGCCCACTAGCAGAATTTAACTTAGTCAAGGACTCTGTCAGTGGAATTTTAAAGGAGGTATAAATAAAAGTTATTATTACTCACCTGATTTATTAAGTAAAAAATACTGATGTATTACTTTTTGTTGGTTTGACAAACATTGTATTAATCTAACAAAATGTGCTGTGGTTGGGGCACCCAGTGACCACAGGGTTCACTGGTGCCTAAAGTTGGCTATGTTTCCCCTCTCTCTCTTTCTCTGTGACTAGTAATAAATTGTGCAAGAAAAACTCTGTGTACTCCAAACAAGTGTGATTGTGTACAATCATGTAGAAGTTGGTGTATATTCCTGAAAGAGATGCTATTATTCACCTCTCAGACTTTACTTTCCTCCACCTTCCAGGTAAGTTTCTGTGCATCTATTTCTTGAACTTACAGCAGCAGCTTGGTTTTGTTCCAAGACTTGATAATAATCCTCTGTATTTTGAATATTTAGCTATTTGTTAACTTTAGTTCCTACTTCATTATAGTAAGGCTCATAAAAAGGAACATCTGAAAGAAGTGATGTTACTTCAGATGTTTTATAGGCTCATAGATTAATAAGTAGTTACTAGGCTTGGGAGCATTGAGAGCCTAGCCCAATTTTCCAGTTGTCCAAGAGCACCTTCTGGTTAAGTGACTTGGTCAGAGATGAACAGTAAACAAATGGAGGCTGAGGGATCCAAACTGTGCACTATTAGGAACAGCTTTCAAAAGGTTATGATGATAATTCCTCTGTGCTGTTAGGCATAACAAGGACAAGGAAGGCAGTGCTTTTACTTCAGATGCACATACTTGTGAGGATTTGACTGTAAGAAAGGCACAGTATAAAGTTGTTTATTCCCTGGGTTTTCAGCAATATGTAGTCTTTTTTTAACGGTTTCATTCTGAGTTTAATCTTTGAAACTGTTCTTCTTGGGATGTCTCGTTTACACTTACCAAGAAAATAATGCCACAGAGGGTTCAATAATAGTTAAAAAACTGTTTTAATGGAATACTGAATGCTTTTGTCCTGTAAAAGAGATTTCATCAGAATAAAATAATCTTATTTATACATTATATACCAATCCTAAAAACAATTTCATTGGTTAATGAATAATTAGAATATATTTTTTTAAAGCTACAGTGACTTCAAATATGCGTCCACAGCCATTGATTTCCATTAGCTTTATCGACAACATCTTTTTCAACATTATTTCTTGCCAAGATTGCTACCAAATACCAGAGTACCATGTTTGATATGAGCAGTAATAGAAATTAGAATTGCAGTTTATTGATCCTTGAGTTTAGAACAGGTGCAACTGAAACAGATTCTTTTAAACTTGGGGGAAAGGTCCCTCCCAGTTTAAGCTGCCAGTTCATTTCACATAATTTTAAACAAGCTTTCCAGAGCCCCTTCTTGGATCCTATTTGATTGTTTCCAAGATTCCAAAAGAGAATTTCATGAAACCATTACACTCTATGGAGTGCCTGTACAAGGCACTATTTTAATTTTTGTTAGCAATATCATAAGTGTCTTCATAAATGTGTGTCTTGAATGCACACTCTGTTTGCCAACATAAAATGCTGTATGTCCAACACATTTTATCAAATAAACCACTCTTTGGGTGGTACATTTCCCTTCCTGGAATATTATTTTAGTTTTTAAAATGTTCTTGAGCACCAAAGTTTGATCTTTGGTAATGTGTGTGCACTGTCTACAACATCCACAACTCCTGGTATCCTTAGATGTTGGCAAAAAAAAAAAAAAAAACAGATTGTTTTCCGCTAAACTTTTAAATTTTGGTGCTTTTTTGGATATGAACATAGTTTCTGGCCCCACCATATTGAGTAAATCTGAACTTGTTTTACAAATACTCCAATTTCTATTAAAAATCTCTTTAATTTCTTTGGAAAATTGATTATGTTTCACTACAAGTGCCATTTCATATTTTCTATTTCCTTCATAAGTTTGAGATTTTGTTAAGCCTATTCCTAAAAGGGATTTGATATTTACTTCCCCACTCCTTGTATACTTCTAAAACGAAACTGTCTACAAGGTGAACAAGGTACCCTCTTATCAAAAACATTTCCCTCAACTTCTTGCCACCCTGATGGCCATCCTTTCATTAAGCTCTTCTTCTGTCACATAGGGTGACGAGTAGTGTAATGTAAGTAGAAACTGCAAAAGGTCTTTTTCCTGTAAACATTAGATTTAAACCCTGTGTGTGGGATATGAGGGAGCCCAAATAAATTATCTTCTCTCTACTCCAAGTATATATGAACTTCAAAAATTCTGTGGTCTTGTTCAGATATTCTATGAACAAATGAATCTCTTCTACCGCTCCATGCCATAAAATAATGATATCCTCTAAAAAAGTTATTGGAAAACGTACAATTGAATACAAACTGAGTTCCCCAATATAACATTACCATATTTGCAAATGCAGAGGCGCAGGATGCTGCCATCACTACACCCCTAATTTATTGAAAAAATCCCCCTCAAGTAATGGTGATCTAACACAAGAGACATTAATTCCATAATAAGGTTGATTTTTATAATCGAATACGGTAGACCAATGAATTAAAATGTCATGAAAGTATTCTAAACCCTCTTTCTTGGGAATAACTGTAAAAAGGTCAATCACGTCAATGGTCACAAATATAAGATTTTTCTTCCAGATGTTCTTAAAATGGGTCAAAAAGTTCCAGGAATCTTTAATAAGATGTGGTACTATATCATAAATATATTTTGCCCACCTATCAATCAAAACTGCCAGTTGGTCCTTGTACTGAGATTATGAGTCTAAATGCAGGTCCGAGAACATCTTGATGAATTTTCGGAATACTGAAAATTGTTGGTATGACTGAATTCACATTTAATAAAAAAATGTAGGTTTCAACATCAATACGTTGATTTAATACATACGCTTCTGACTGACCATAATCCTCAGTGACTTATCCCAGAAAATCAAAACTTTTAGAGGAACAGTGGAAAAAAATGAAAGCAAAAATTAGAAAGATCTTACAACATTACTTAACAGGTATGTCTCCATTAACAGATTTTTTTTTTTCTTTCTTGACAGCCAATCATGCTGCCATCACTATATCTATATCTAGACAGCCAATAAGATGCAGATGTAGGCGGGCCAGCATTGCAAGTTTCCTGTTTTTTTTTTCTGTTCTTTTTCCAGATGGCAGCACCCTCAACTACTGTGGCAGAAAATTATTAAATTAACTTATTTAATTAAAGCAAGCTTGTTCTTTATTTTCTGCTGTTGTGTTTTTTTTCAACAGATGAGTCGACAGAGGGCACAGACCATGTGTCTGTGGAAAGTGTGTGTGTGTGAGTGGGAGGGGGGGTCCTGCTACCCCTCACCCTACTGTTCTGGTACCTTTGAGAGTAAAAGTCATTAACATGAAAGACTTAAAAAAAAATCATCTCTAGACAAAATTGCTGCTATTTATCAGTGTGCGGCATGCTTATCTTTTAAAAGAAGAATACAAAGTGAGAATAGTATAACAGAGTTCCACAGCGAAGCACCCAGAAAGTGTCATTTTAAAGCAGTGTGAACAGTCAATGTCGTTTGTCGCTCACCCTGCAAATAGGAAGCCTCTGAAGCAAAGTGGGAGATAGTTGTTCAAAGTAAGTGTGTCTTGTAAAGGCTGTGCTGAATACAGAGACCATGTTTATGATGCTTCCTTGCTTGAAGTTTTCAGAGAAGTGCAATTATGAGAGATATTCATTGAGGTGCTCTGAGACATTTCAGAAGGGTGAAGAAAGGGTTCATTGTCACCAAAACTAACCCCCCTGAGGGACTGTTGGAATTAAGATAGATGAATTAAGATAAATGAATCTTCTAGTAAACAAGATCAAAGGTGCAGATTACAAAATTATCTGCATTTTCAGGGTTTGGAAGACTGCTCAGAATGCCAGCTGGATGTCCTGTGGTCTGGTTTCCTGTACAGTGTTGCATGGTCTGAAATCAAAAGCTGTTGATGCAGTCAGCATGAAGTCCCATATCTCTCCTCTTATTATTCATAGTTTTGAGTATTATATGCTAAACACATTTGCTGTTGTATACTTATATTTCTACAATATGTAAAAAAACAATAAATATTTGTGTAAGTTATATAAATATATATATATGTGTGTCTGTGCATGTGTGTATACAGTCTACACACACACACATATATATATATATATCTATATAGAAACACTTTATAATCTTGAAATACTGAAATGTCGAATTTCAGTATTTTGAGACTATAAAGTTGAAGTTTGAAAATAGCGAACGTGCATAAACATGAATTTGAATATCTCAAATTCATGGTTATGGCTTTATGCTACATAATGTCCAGGATTGTATGTGGATGGTGTGCGGTGCCATGTGTGGATTTAGGTGTTATGTCAGGTAAATGAGTGTTTTGTAAAGGTTTTGTGTGAGAGTTTGAGTGTATGTGAATGTGCTGATATGTGTAATGTGTGATTGAGGGACTGTAAAATGTGTGTGTGCGTGTTTGCTTTTGTTTACTGTTTGTGCAATCTCAGAGTTAGTATATATAAGTAGGGGGGGTGTGGGGGGCTTCCCCCCTACTTATTTGTGTTGTAGGTTTGTGGATGTGTGTTGTTTTGTTTGTTTATGTTGTGATGTGGGTGTTGCGATATGTTTGTGGTCCGGTGTGTGCTGGGTTTTAGATGTTTTGAATTTCGCGGTTTTGGTGTTTCAGTGTTGTGTGGATTCGATTTCATGGTCTTGAAAAACTGAAATTCGAGATTTCTGTATTTCGAGATTATGAAGTGAATCCATATATGTTTACATAAGAAGTGTGTGTGTGTGTATGACTTCTTCCTGTAGTGGCTATTGCTGATATTGCAGGCAAAATTAGATCCATAGTAATCTTGATAGCTGGCCAGTGAAAATGGACCAGGAAAATGCTATCAAATTATCTGTGATGATGTTGACTTCCTTGCAAATGTACCGTTTTTGTAAATGCCATATCAGAGGGTATGCAACTATCTAAAGGACTGCATGCAGTAAGAGGTAACTTCACCTTGCATGAATTAGACGTCTGTATCTTTGTGTCAGGATTGTCTGTTGATGTGTGCTTGTGTTACATATGCATTTTCAAGTTAACCCATTTATCTGCATCTGTATTTTACTACATCTGTGTATCAGTCTGAGCCGTTTCATGCATTGCTTGATGAAGAGATCAGTCTCATAAGCTTGCACTTCTGCTTTACTTATTTGGTCATTACTTAAATTTTAGGATGCACCAAATGATGCACATTTCTGCTGGAGTGATACAGTGAATGTAATGGGATAAACTGTTTTCAGCAGTTAAGTGTAATGAGATTCCGGGCTAATTCTTTAATGTGCACTGGAGGTGGAAATTCAGTGCAAGTTGGCACTGATACTGAGGAAAGCTGAAGAATTTTAGAATGCATGGTGTTACCTTTTTGCTAGTAAAAATGGAAGATACTTTTCCTGTTTATACAAATTGAGTATGTTGTGCAGATTTGAAGCCCTTTCCTCCGCAGAGACATAGACAAAGTTGAAACTGTCCAGGAATAGGCAGTCAGTGTGGGTTTGCATTGCAATCCATAATTTAAAGAACTTAAAATAGAAAAGTGACCCAGTGGAGGTGTGTGTTTATTTGTACAGGAATAAATAAAATGTAGAAGGAATGTGCTGTAGAGGAAAATAATTGTATAGATATTCATCGTATTGATCACTGCTTCAGTAGCCTTATAAACATTATATCCTACCAAGGAGGATAGAGTAAAGTGCCAGCCTTCCATGCATCTAAACTGTCTGGCAGCTCAAGTTGAGCTGACTAAAAGTAGAGTCTGGGTGCCAAGCCCCTTATGAGCTGTACTGCTGTCAAAGAGTACACTTCTCTGTGGCTTTCAAGGATTAATGGTCATCTTGTGCTGATGTTCATCATGTTTCACTGTTGCAGTCATTACACTTGGGTTATCCTGCTGGCAGGCTACCCACAGTCGGCCTGAATTCCAAAGTCTTGGTCGGTTGCTGTCGCCTCTTCCCTGACGTCAGTGCGCCAGGGGTATAAAGGATGCAGCCAACGCCATTTTCTTCAGTCTTTCTTGCCGCGTGGTGCCCAAAGCAAAAGCAGTTCGCAAGTGCCGGTCGGCCGACTCCTGAGATTTTTGAAATTGAATTTCAGATCCGAAGTCTTCAATAAAGCTAAGTACTCCGTTGGGAAAACATTTTCTTGCTCCAGACCGATGTCAGTAAAAGTTAACTATTGTATTTCTTGTGGGAAGCAAATACCTCATAAGGATTTTCATTCTTACTGTATTCCTTGCCTAGGCCCTGACCACGACGTTGCTAGTTGTCAGTTTTGCGCTAGATTCAACCAACGCACTATTAAGCGTTGGTTCGATTTTGCTTTACATTACTTTGGCTGAAGGTTTAACTATATAATGCTGTCGGAACAACTGACGACCGCAGTTAATAAAAAGCGCAAGGACAGGCATCCGAGGTCAAAACCGACGAAGCCTCTTCTAGGCCATTCGCCGGTTCGCAGGTTCTCAGTGAGGCGCTTTCGCAGCCCCTGACACCCGCTACCTCAGAGCCAAAGGCCACCCCCGACTCCCACATGGAGACAGCTAGGCCTCTGGAAACTCAAGGTATTGGGCCTACGGAAACTATTCCCTCAGATGGGTCCGGAGCCGCTGAGCAGGCATCGGCTTCTGATGGTGTTTTCAGACCTACACAGCTTACTATCAAGACTACTTCAGCAGCCAAGGCAAAGTCTAAAACACCTTTAAAGACAAAGAAACAAGCACAGCATTCACCTGGACAGTCATCCATGCCAAAGAAACAGATGCTTAAAATGGCCGAGGACCTAATTACTCTGATCAGGGGTTTCCATTCCCCTCCTGATAAAAGGCCTAGGCAAGATACTGACTTTGATTCTTCTGATCAGGTTTCTATTTCCACTGATTCCTCTTCAGAACAGGGATATTCTCTTCCTCCCTATGAGGACTCTGACGCTGAAGAACCTAGCTTCTCCTCCTGACTCCTTTGGGGAGACCCTGCACACCTTGAGGGAGCATTTCCATTGGGAGATCCAGGATTATTCAGAATCGAAGAAAAGGCTCAGGGACTTTCTTTTACTGCCTCAGCATAGGCCCCTTGCTATTCCCCCTGTACTAGATATTGTTGATGATGTATTTTCTTAATCCAGTTTGTCTCCTGATTCTTTACCCCCTGCACCAGTTAAGCCAGATAAGTACTACAGGGCCCCAGATTCTCATAAATTTCTTTATAAAAACCCTGCTGCTGACCCAGAAACAATTTCTCAGGGTCCCAAAGGGGTCAAGGCTTCCACTGCAAAAAAAACCCTGTTCCCTCTGATAGGGTCTTCTAGAGCACTGGACAGATGGGGAAAAAAAGTTTATACCTCTGCTACTTTAGCTGTAAGGGCTTTAAACTGCCAGTTTCACATGCTTAAATATCAACAATACCTAATGTCTTTGCTAAATCAGAAAATGCTTACAAGCTCAGAATGTCCTGAAAATAAGGAAACGCAGGATTTATTGCATGCAGCTGAACAAGTGGGAAAGCATACTTTGCAATGTGGTTTTGATTCATTAGAGGCTTCTTGCAGAGCCGCAGTTACAGGTTCTGTCATTCAAAGGCATGCTTGGTTAAAAGAACAAAGTTTACCTGATCATGTTAAAGCAAAATTGTTGGATGCTCCATTACACCATGATACTTTGTTTGGTGTTAAGGCAGAAGAGGTGTTAAAGAAAATGGAGGATAAAGCAAAATCAATGCAGACAGTGAAGGATTTCTTACAGGTTCAGCCACCCAGATTTAGCAGGAAGTGGCCTTCTAAAAATTGGTCTTTTCCAGTGTCAGACAGGCCACAAAGAGGCAGATACAGATGCCCAAGAGGCAGATCTCAGCCCCAAGGCTCATATAGACCTAAGCAATGGGGTGCTTCAGCCCCCAAAGGCGGAGACGACAAATCACAACCTTATAGGAAACAGTCCCAATGACTTTCCTCTACCAATGCCAAGCACTTACCTTTTGGCAGCACCCTTAGGGGGAAAACTAGCACTTTTCTCACAAAATTGGCACATGATCACCCAGGACAAATGGGTACTGAATATTGTTTCCCAGGGTTACAGGTTCCACTGTTACACACTATCAAGGCCAAAAGGTATGCCAGACCTGCCACACAATCAATGGGCAGAGGCACAAAAACAAATTTCTGCTCTCATGGACATGAGGGCTATTCAAAAAGTACCGCAGCAAGAGCAGGGACAAGGATTTTACTCAAGACTTTTCTTGGTACCCAGAAAGGACAAAGCTTGGAGACCAATACTGGACCTGTCTATTCTAAATACTTTCCTGGAAGTTCCAAAATTCAAAATGTTGACACTGCAGCAACGTCTACCCATGCTGGGCAAGAAGGCATGGCTAGTTACTTTGGACCTCAAAGAGGCATACCTGCATGTCCCAATCAGACAATCTTGCAGAAGATACCTCAGATTCATAGCTGGCTCAATGCATTACCAATTCTCTGCACTGCCCTTTGGCTTATCTACTGCGCCCAGGGTCTTTACAAAATGCCTGGCACCAGTAATTGCATTTTGCAGACAAAAAGGAATTCAAATATATCCCTACTTGGACGACTGCCTTATTCAAGCAGACAGCAAGGACATTCTACTAAAGCATCTGGCATTTGTAAAAAGATTACTAATTTGCCTAGGGTACACAGTAAACGAAAATAAATCAAAACTAGTGCCCTCTCAAGAGATAATATTCCTGGGTGCAAGCTTAAATACAACTACCCAGATGGCTTATCTCACGCCAGACAAACAAAGGCAACTGACTCATTACTTTCAAATGATGGCAACAAAGACCCAGCTACCTGCAAGAAAAATTCTGCAGGCTTTGGGCTTCATGGCATCCTGCATCCTGCTAATTCCATATGCCAGAATGCATATGAGGAAGCTACAATGGTATCTAAAAAGTGTTTGGACTCAACGTTGCCACAGCCTGGAAACAATAATTACTCTCATTCCCTGTCTGCAACAAGAGTTTCGATGGTGGGCACTGGCCTGTCTCCACAACAAGGGACAGCCTTTCATTTTACCCACAGCCAGGCAGACACTAACAACAGATGCATCGGATTATGCCTGGGGAGCACACATGGCAGGAAAATGTATACAGGGCATGTGGCCCACAGACCAAATGCATCTTCATATCAATCAAAAAGAGATGCTAGCTGTACAGAATGCCCTGACAGCCTTCAAGAACCTACTACATCCAGGACAACTATTACTAAAGACGGACAATACTACAGTCATGTGGTACATAAACAAGCAAGGGGGCACACATTCCTACCCCCTCTGCAGGCAAGCCATGACCTTGTGGAACCCAGCACTGGCCTATCAAGTACATCTGCAGGCACAATTCCTGCCAGGAAAGAAAAATACTCTGGCAGACGAACTAAGCAGAAACCTCATGGACCCTCACGAGTGGAAACTAGATCCACAAGTCTTCAGCATGATAACAAAGAAATGGGGATGCCCAGACATAGATCTATTTGCCTCCCCTCACAACTGCCAACTACAGAGATTCTGTACAAGGACTTATCACTCACAAGCATGTAAGTTGGATGCTCTATCATTCAGCTGGAAAAGCCTAACAGTTTATGCCTAAACACCACTGCCTCTACTCACCAAATTACTCCTAAAAGTCAAACAAGAGAAGCCAAAAATGATTCTGATTGCCCCAGACTGGCCACGCCAGCACTGGTACCCAATCCAAAAGAGCTTGTCTCAAGAGCCAGCCTGGACTTTACCTCAAATTCCTCATCTGCTGACCCAACAAAACAATCAGATCCTGCACAGCCAACTCAGAACCTTAAATCTGGCTGCTTGGCGAATAATATAGCCACTCAGATCTCACCTCTCTCTAAAGCAGTTATGGATGTCATTTTCTAAGCCAGGAGGCCCAGCACCAGGAAATCTTATGCAGAAAAATGGAAGAGATTCTGTGCTTGGAACCAGGCACAAGGACTTGAACCGCTTGTTCCTAATATTCCTCAGATTTTACAATACCTAACTGAGATGCTGGACAAAGGCCTATCCTTCTCATCAATTAAGATCCATGCCTCTGCCATTTCAGCTCATTATAATACGGAACCTCCTATTTTCTCTCACCCACTACTAAGACAGTACCTCAGAGGGGCAAAAAACATAAGACCCCCAAGGAGAGCACCTATACCAACATGGGACCTCAACTTTGTCTTGGAAAAACTCACACTGCCTCCTTTTGAGCCAGCCAATACAGCTGAGATAAAATTCTTATCATGGAAAACTGCTCTGCTCCTAGCAATAACTTCAGCAAGAAGAGTCTCAGAGTTACAGGCACTAATGGCAGTGGAACTTTTATCATTTTTCATCCGGACAGGGTTTCTCTAAGGACAAACCCATCATTTATGCCAAAGGCAGTATCCAGTGTGGCTCTTAACCAAACCATTCATTTACCAACCTTTTATCCAAATCCCCAGAATAAAGGGGAGAGACTTCTGCACTCTTTGGACATACACAGGCAGCTACGATTCTACTTGGACAAAACAAAAGCTTTCAGAAAAACTGAGCAACTTTTTGTCACATACGCTGCAGGATCACAAGGAAAGGCTATTTCAAAGCACACTATTTCAAAATGGATAGGACACTGCATTCGTTTCTGCTATGCACAGCATGGCAAATCAGTGCCTAAGAATATTAGGCCACATTCTACCAGGGCAGCAGCAACATCAGCATCCTTTCTCAGAGGAGTACCAACCAAGGATATTTTAGAGGCTGCAGTTTGGAGTTCAGTGCACACTTTTACCAAGCACTATCACTTACCTCTTTACTCTAAATCCAGAGCAGGCTTTGCCACTGCAGTTCTGCAGGGCCTCATAGCCACTCCTAATCCTATTTAGACCCAGGCGCCCAACCTCAGCTTTGGGATTCAACCCAAGTGTAATGACTGCAACAGTGAAGCACGATGAACATAGTACAGTTGTGTATCTACCATAAATGTAGATGTTCGAGTGTATTCACTGTTGCAGTCCAGGTTACCATCCCCCTTTCATTGCTGGGACTTATCTGTACTTCTCTATTGTATACAACCTATGTGGTGTATTTGCTTGTAGAGGAAGGTAATGTTTATGTTAGTACATGCTTTTTTATTTGCAAATTTTTAGCCTACCCTTATGGGGGCACCTGACATCTGGGGAAGAAAAACTGAAGAAATGGCGTCAGCTGCATCTTTTATACCCTTGGCGCACTGACGACAGCAACCGACGCTGGACCAAGACTTTGGAATTCAGGCCGACTGTGGGTAGCCTGCCAGCAGGATAACCCACGTGTAATGACTGCAACAGTGAATACACTCGAACATCTACATTTTTGGTAGGTACACAACTGTACCTTCCTTTGCTGAGCAGTTAAGTTCCCTTTGGGGGGAAAAACCTCCGTACAACAGTTTTTGGTGATTATAAATACTTTCCTCATTAGTAAAATTATTTTAAAGCTAGGAGTTTATGTTTTAACGGACTGTCAGAAGACTGTACTGTACTTTTAATGGAAGCCCTCTTTTTTTCTTGTCAGTTTAAAAGTTGCTTAAAGTAACTGAAAACCATTTTTTCTCCGGCGAAATTGGGTTTATTTTGCTTTGTGAGGCTAGAAGTGCTTTATACTGTATTTGTCTGCAAAAAAGTAATTTTTAAAGATATCTAGTTTTTACTGGCATTTGCTACTTGTTCTCTGTCTGGGAAAGAGACACCATTTTCAGCTTGACCATGGAACAATCTTCTAGTCACAAAAAGAAAAAGTTAAACAAGCAGCCTTTGCTGTCACAGCAGGCTAGCAATTTGCCTAAGCTGCAAGTGGGTGACTGCTGTGGCCTTTATTTGTACCTCAGACCACTTATCTTTTACTCAGGATTTTTCTGACGTAGCACCTACAGCCGCTGTGGACTGGGGGGCTAATCACATCCTTTAAGGCTGTTGGAGTCCTGTCCGTGAGCAAGAGAAAGAAATTCTTATAGGCCCTGAGAGTGGCTTCCCTGTTTTGTCAGAATGTTGTGCCCATACCTGGAGAAGCTGATGTTGCCAAAATTCGTCCCATTTTTCTTGTCAAAAAGAAACAGAAAACTAAATATGTATCTACTCCTTTTCAAATTTCCTTAGGACTAGTTTAATGGATCTGGCACAGGATTTAATTCAGGCTGTTTATCCTTCTTGTAAAGTAGTTTCTGGTGAAATAAAGAGGGATACCTCCTTTCCTGAAGAGATTCAAGATTCTGAATTTGGACAGGAAGATGAAGGGACAGATAACAGGGTTTTCTCCTCAGACATCTGATTTATACTCTGAAGATTGCTGAGTTTCGGATCCTCCCTGTGGGTGGGAGGGGGGGTTATCTTTCTCTTAGACCATTTCTAGAATGTACCAGTGTGTTCAGTGGGGGAAGACAAGTTTCTCAAGTCCCTCAGAAATTACAATATGTTGTTACAGAAAGAATTAACATAACCTGCACCCATTTCTCCAGTTCTGTCATTTTTGGAGGATGTGTGTTTTATTGCCTGAAGGTTTCCTGACAGTAAGTCAGCTTCCCCTAAAGTGGCAGGTAGGATGTATAAAGCCGCTCAGTCTTTTTTAAGATTTTACACACTTTTTCCCAAACCCGATCCAGCAGCTGCTGTAGCTTTAGTTAATCCAACTCTTTCTCTTTCTGATAAGCAGGAGAAGATTATTGTTAAGTATGGGGTAAAAGTACATGCTTCTTCAACTTTGATTTTCAGAATCTGAAATTGTCCGGCTTATATGTGAAGGTGTGTTCTGACGAATTGTGAAAATGTGAAAATATTTTATTTGCAGTTTCCTCATTAGGAAAAATCTGATTTAAATAATTTCTTCGGTTACTTATTGTAGAGAGAGTGTGTGTATGACTCTGTTTATACATATTCCAGGGCTGTGACCACTAGTATTGTTTTGAAGAGGATTTCATGATGGCATTCTTAGAACCTCCCATATGGTGTTAAAAATGAGATTTTAAATTCTCCTTTAAATAGAGGTTTAGTTTTTGGCCCCTCTGCTACAGATGTGATCAAAAATGTGAAATGTGTAAACTGATACAGGGAATCTTAAGATTTTTCAGCCCTCCTTTTCCAAGCTTTCCAAGAGATTCTCTAAATCCTCATTCAGTTTTGGTAAGAAACAAAATAAATAGTCTCAACAAAATACAGTTAAACAGACATTTACGAAGAAATGGCAAGAGGGCTCTAGGAAGAATTCTGCAAACTCAGATAACTTTATTCCCCCTCCCACTCTGGCATCCCCCTTATTTCTTCCAGAAAATCTGAATTTCTACTTTTCTCTTTGGTTTCTGACCAATGACTTGCATCTCCTTCATCTTCCTGTTCAGGTTTAGGATCTTGAATCTCTTCAGGAAAGGAGGTATCCCCCTCTATCTTTTACCTTCATCAAGGTAACAGATGGCAGTGGGAGGAAATTCCTCTTCTGCTTCTACCTGTCCATCGCATGCTGTCCCAGGGAGTGATAGAACAGGTTCCCCCTTCCTAACTGGGAAAGAGATTTTATTCAGTAATCTTTTTAGTGCCAAATAGAGAAGATGATTGGAGACCAGATCTGGACAGGGTTTACACCTTTCATTGGGGCCAAAACTGGACTTGCACTTCCCATAAACCCACACACTTTCTGCTCATTTCATGACATCATTGTTATGTCAGATGAAGGGGAGCGCCCTCTTTTTCCATTCGTGATCATTTTTTTCTGTGGATTTACTATGCTTTTTCTAAAAAAAGCATAGTACATGCACTGATTTAACAAACTCCGATAGTCTGTTTCTTTGTTTGGAACAAAATACCAGAGTTTGTCTAGTGTTTTCCAGACTACCGGACAATCAGTTTGATTCCAGGATAGTCCATAAAAAAAGGATAGGTGGCAATGCTAGATTTGGAACTTTTTTTTTTTAACTAAACCGGTTTGTGATAGTGCCCATATTCAAAAGGATATCACTTCACGACCTGCTACCTCTTCTTCCCCATTCAAGTTTCCTGGTAACTCTACATTTAAAAGATGCTTTCATTACTTTCCTGTTCATCCAGACTTCAGGCGTTTCTTAAGGATCTGTGTCTGGATCATATTTTTAGCTCTTTGATTTACTCTTTTGACTATCTGCTGCACCAAGACTGTTTACAAAGTATCTAGCTCCAGTTATAGCTCATTGCAGGCTACAGAGTATCCATATGTTTCTATGTTCAGATGAGTTGCTTATCTTTGTAGAGTGTTTTTCAAAGTGTCAGCAGGAATGTCTGTCTTGGTTGAGAAATCTCTTACACAGGCTGGGATTCCAAGACAACATTCAGACGTCTTTCTTGACATCTTGCTAGACTGTGCTTCTGAGATGCCAGCTAGACACCACAGTTCAGAGTTTTTCTTCCACAGGAAAAAAAAAGGTATATCTAACATTCAGTTACTGCAAGGCAGTACCACAAGATTTTGGGTCTCATGGCTTCTAGGAGTCTCATGGTACTCTTGACATGATTCCAAGTGGTATCTGAAGTATTTGTGGTCTCAGGACCACTTCTAGTCTTTTCAGATCCCAGTACTGGGGTTTGCTAGAGGGAAATCACTTGGTGGAGATAACTGATATCTCTAAATCCAGGTCTCCTCTTCTTCCTCCCTGTTCCAAACCTGTTCCAAAATAGTCATTTTTCTCAGATGTGTCAGACTTTGCTTGAGGAGCAATTTCTGGGGAGGATAAAAGTGCAAGGTGGTGCGACTCCAAGGACAAGAGGAAAGGACATAAATATAAGAGAGATGCTTGTCCTGATCAAGTCACTCAACTCTGAATCATCTTGGGTCCCTGGGACGTCTTCAGATTGTTACAGATAATACTACAGTCATGTGGTATATCAGCACACAAGGGGGAGCCAGGACATACCCCCTTTGCAGATTAACCATGGTAGCATGGGTTATAGCTTTGTTGCACAGTCTCACTTTACATGCATCCTACATTCCATTAGAGCAAAATTGTTGGGCAGACAAGATGAGCAGGACAAGGTTAGACCCTCATGAATGGAAACTAGATCAGGAGGTCTTCCAAGATTTGATCCATCTGTAGAGAGTTCCTCAAGTAGACCTCTTTGCATTCTGCTTTGAACAGTCAGTTGGCAAGATTGTGCTCTAGGACAAGAAGGCCTGGAAGACAGATGCCTTTTCTTTTCCTTGAACTGGAAAGTTGATATATTCTTTTCCACCCTTTCCAGTAATACCTAGGCTTACTTCTGAAGATTTAGAAGGAATTCCTCAAGATCATTGTGGTGACTCCCTTTGGGCAGCTGTGGTTCTCCGTTCTTTTGGAAATAACACAAAGCTCAGGTACACCGACCACACCAACTAGTTTTGGATATTCTTAACGCAAAATAAGTTTATTTATCCACAAAATATTCAAAGCGCCAGTCTCAATAGACAAGCTTCCTCAGAGAAATAAAATATTTTTAAAAATTGGCGCTCTTTATACACATAAAATCTCGTTAGTAAGAGGTGCACGTCACTTCCTGGTAGTGTGTTGTTAGCCATTCTCACACTTCTTATTTATTTTATATGTATCAATGTAAGAATTGTATAGACTCACACATCATACTTGCTGTACAACGAACTAGACATATACATATAATGTATAATATCATCCGACCATTAAAAACAGTTAAAAAATGACAAGAATAAAACTTTAAAAATGTTAATCATGAATTTACTGTATTATCTGTAACTGTTAGTGTGCCTCTTCCAATTAAAGACACAATCCATTACTTACCAATTGTGGCTGCCAAAATCATTAATTTAGAATATATAACTGTTAAATGGATTCCACTCTTGGGTTATTTTTAAGAATAACTATCCTTAACACCAAATAAAAAGCCGAGAATGTTTTTATTAATCCCTCAAAATCATTTTAACTCTATATAGGGCTGTTATAAGATAGATTAAATTCTTGGTGTTTCATGTCCTCTATTTTTTGTCATCAAGAATTAACCAGTTCATAACAACTAGACATATAAAGGACATGGGTAAATCTATGAGTCGAGTAATCGGCGACACTTCACCCCAATATGGGCGTAAACATATCTTCCTGGCATCCTTATGGACAAATAAATAATTGCCCAAATGAGCCATGCTTTTAGTAGCATCTAAGATCCTGTAACACTAATCTATGACCTTAAGTACTATTACTTCTACTAGTATGAAGGGGTATATTCGTAGTCAAGCCCAATGTAGATCCCTTGTACTATTACACCCCTAATTATCCCATAATATATGTCACTAAACCTCGTGCTCTATATATGGGGGTACCAAAATTCTATCTAGGCTATCACTAACTACCCCTATGCTGACCATTATGTTCACTATTGTTGAGTTATCTAAGGTAACTTTTCAATTTAAGAAGACAAGCAATATTGCAATTGTCATTTAACCCCGGAGAGTTGAAGGCATCCAATTTTATTTGCCATTCCAACTCCCTGGTTTCAAGCCTGATTGATGTAGGTCCTCCTCTAATACTCTGGGAAATGTGATCAATAGCCATAAAATAAAATTTGTGTCCCATGTGTTGGTCTATATGCTTTGCTAAAGCATTATCCATGTTTTGTTTTCTAATGGCGTACATATGTTGGTAGATTCTCTCACGAAACTTTCTATCTGTTTTTCCAACATAGTACGCCGGGCAGCTGTCACAAGTGGCCAGATAAACAATAGACTTTGTTTCACAATTTATTTTTTGTCTTATGGAATATTTTTTTCCGTTAATTTGAAATGAACTCCCTGTTTTTACACGACTACACCAGTTGCATCGTCCACAAATAAATGTTCCTTTTTGTCTAGTAAAGGACTCTTCGCTGTAATTTCCTTCTAGTAGGGTTTTCAGATTCCTTCCCTTCCTATACACTACAATTGGTTTTGTCCCCAATTTTTCTAGTAAAAGTCTGTTACTAGAAATGAACGCCCAATTTTTATAAAGAATGGAATTAATTTCCTTGGATTCCATATTATATGTTGTAATAAAACTACGGGAATAATTCCGTGTCTCTTCTTGAATATTTTTTGAGGTAGATTCCAATTCAGTATAATCTACCACAAGGGTGTGTGTAGACTCACTTTCACATCCACTTGTTCTGATGTTTAACAAGGGTATGTAGAAGCCATTCTCTCTCTTGTTCCTCACCTCCATTATCAGTTCATTAATAAGTACTTCTGGGTAGTCCCTATTTTTAAACATGTCACTAAGAAGTTGACATTCAGTATGGAAATTTTCCTCAGTACTACACATTTTTGCTGCTCTAATCAGTTGTCCTTTTTATAATAGAGCGTTTTTGTTTGTGTGGATGTTGGCTAGAATAATGGAGGAATGAGTTACAATAAGTTGGTTTCCTATGTATTGAGGATATCAATAACCCGTCTTCTAAATTCCTTTCAATTTAACATCCAAATAGTCTATTGAGGTCATAGAAAATTTGTATGTGAAGCTGAAAAATCTGTGGTGTTATTCATATATTCAACGAGTTTAGAAGCTTCATTTTCCGAACCCTTAAACATTATAAAAATGTCGTCCAGAAACCTTGTGTAATAAACCATCTGTGATTTATGGTTTTCATTTCCAAAAATAAAATGTTTTTCCCAGTAGGCTACAAAGATGTTAGCTACCGAGGGTCCACATGGTGACCCCATTGCAATCCCTTGTTTTTGCAAATAGTGTTTTTTATCAAACATAAAAAAATTGGATGTGAGTATTATATCCAATAGGTCCGTAACTGTATCAATTTCATTTCTCGGGACCTCTAAGCTATTCAAAAAGGATCCTATCCACTCAATGGCTTCCAAATGAGGAATAGATGTATAGAGATCCACTACGTCTATAGTAAGAAAATTACATAGTGGATCAATAGGAAGCTCATTGATGGCTGACAGAAAGGACCATGAATCTTTGCATATGTAAGGGACCTTTTTTATATATTTGGAAAGGATTGTGTCCACTAGGCATGCACATGGATATGTCATGGAAGATCTAGCATCTATGAGAGCTCTCATGGGTGGATGGTGAAGGTCCTTGTGGATCTTTGGAATTCCGAAAATGGCAGGTGTCTTCGGTGTAGTGATATCTATATATTGGTAGGTGTCGTTATCAATTTTTCCTGCCAAAAATAAATCTCGGAAGTAGCCCCTATTCCTAGAATAAACCATATTCATCTCATTAACTGAGGAGGGTGTATAGGCTGGACCATCCACAACACAGGACATTTTATGTAAATAGTCACTATTGTCAAAAATAACCAAGCCCCCACCCTTATCGGGCTTGAAGACTCTCACCGGTAAATGACATAATTCATTTAGGAGCATTTTTTGTGCCTTGGAAATGTTGTATTTCTTATTCCTGGACTGACTATTGATATTGGAGTCTAAGTGTCTAAGGTCAAATTCACATACCCGTTCAAAAATACACAAGTCAGGGTGTATTGGTGGATTAAATACACTTGACAGTTTTAGTTTACTACCTTCCTGGTATACAGGGGTTGAAAACAATAGGCCCAGATTCAACTTCCGTGTAAAACATTTTAAATCTATAATAGTCTCTGTTAGATTGAAATGGTTACTTGGTACAAAAGTGTTTCCTAGGGCCAATAAATCAATAAGTTCTTGTTCAATAGTGAAGCTGGAGAAGTTGTAGATCTTAAAATCCCCTTTAGTATTCACTAGTATCTTCACACTAATATCCTGTTCTATGTCCAAGTGGTTGTCATCATTCAGACTTGGTTGTTGTTCCATCGTCTGTTCCTGTAGTTCTTCTGGTATTGGTTGTTCCGTTTCCCTAAAAAAGTATTGGGTTGGTTTTGTTGGCCATCCCCCCGGAATCTTTGGCCGTTGTTGTTGTTATAATTACTGGCCTTAATTTTGTTACGAGGACCCTCAGGAATGTCCAATTCATGTTCTTCCTGAATGGCATCCATTCCTGAGTCCCCTTGTGGCCCTTGGTCATGTGCATTAGGTTGGTGTGATGAAGTGGTAGGAATAGCCCCATGTTGTACATAGTCTATAGTTAGTTTTACATAAGCCTTGTTTTGCTGGTAAGCTGTTCTGTCTCTGGTCAATTTTTTACCCTTGTTGACTTTGAGTTTGGCCATCAATGCATCTATGCTGTTAAATATGCGTGTATAGTCATATTTATATCTTACAAAGTCAATATCCATTTTAATCAAATTGTCCAAATCCTTTATCTCAGCTGTCAGTAAGGAAATATGGGCCGTGTAATGTTTAATCATTAACCCCAATAATTGAAGGCCTTGTTGGTCAAATAGGTCTCGTAATTCTTTTAAAAAAGAATCTTCAGCTAAAAGGCCAGTTGGAGCAAAGGAACTGCGCAGCCCCTTTGGGACAATTTTTTCTTTTAAACATTGGTTCAGATAACATATTTCCAACTGTAGTTTCCTTAATTTCAGTAATTTCTGATCAAAAAGTTTAAGTCTACTTACTAAATTGTCCATAGAAATCGCCGTGTTCACATCCTGTAGTGCCGGTAGTTCCTGTAAGCCTTGTGGTGTAAAGACAAATGAATCCAGAGCTGTAATCCATTCTCCTAAAGTCGGAACCCCAATAAGCACATTATTTTGTCCATTGATGTCCTCCAGCGAATCTCTGGAAATAGGCGCCGCAGAGTTCCTGCTACTACCCGCAAAGTTCACCTGCCGTTGGCCCGCTGGAATAGAAGAAAGATGCGTATCCCCCATCTCATTGCTTGCACTCATACTGCCAGTGTTGCCCAAATTGTGAGTAATGCCGTTTGCACGGTCGATAGTGTCCAATCGTGTATTCAGGTGGTCTAGTCGTTGTGAAATAGTAACTAATAATGCTGCCATATCATTGTTGGAACTAGGTCCATCAGGGTTAGTAGACCCGAAAATGTTAGGACTAGTCGGACTGGAACAAACCACAGCAAAAGTCCAAAACTCCAAATAACACAAAGCTCAGGTACACCGACCACACCAACTAGTTTTGGATATTCTTAACGCAAAATAAGTTTATTTATCCACAAAATATTCAAAGCTGCCAGTCTCAATAGACAAGCTTCCTCAGAGAAATAAAATATTTTTAAAAATTGGCTCTTTATACACATAAAATAGTAAGAGGTGCACGTCACTTCCTGGTAGTGTGTTGTTAGCCATTCTCACACTTCTTATTTATTTTATATGTATCAATGTAAGAATTGTATAGACTCACACATCATACTTGCTGTACAACGAACTAGACATATACATATAATGTATAATATCATCCGACCATTAAAAACAGTTAAAAAATGACAAGAATAAAACTTTAAAAATGTTAATCATGAATTTACGTATTATCTGTAACTGCTCGCCGACTTAGTGTGCCTCTTCCAATTAAAGACACAATCCATTACTTACCAATTGTGGCTGCCAAAATCATTAATTTAGAATATATAACTGTTAAATGGATTCCACTCTTGGGTTATTTTTTATCGTAAAGAATAACTATCCTTAACACCAAATACGTAAAAAAGCCGAGAATGTTTTTATTAATCCCTCAAAATCATTTTAACTCTATATAGGGCTGTTATAAGATAGATTAAATTCTTGTGTGTTTCATGTCCTCTATTTTTTGTCATCAAGAATTAACCAGTTCATAACAACTAGACATATAAAGGACATGGGTAAATCTATGAGTCGAGTAATCGGCGACACTTCACCCCAATATGGGCGTAAACATATCTTCCTGGCATCCTTATGGACAAATAAATAATTGCCCAAATGAGCCATGCTTTTAGTAGCATCTAAGATCCTGTAACACTAATCTATGACCTTAAGTACTATTACTTCTACTAGTATGAAGGGGTATATTCGTAGTCAAGCCCAATGTAGATCCCTTGTACTATTACACCCCTAATTATCCCATAATATATGTCACTAAACCTCGTGCTCTATATATGGGGGTACCAAAATTCTATCTAGGCTATCACTAACTACCCCTATGCTGACCATTATGTTCACTATTGTTGAGTTATCTAAGGTAACTTTTCAATTTAAGAAGACAAGCAATATTGCAATTGTCATTTAACGGAGAGTTGAAGGCATCCAATTTTATTTGCCATTCCAACTCCCTGGTTTCAAGCCTGATTGATGTAGGTCCTCCTCTAATACTCTGGGAAATGTGATCAATAGCCATAAAATAAAATTTGTGTCCCATGTGTTGGTCTATATGCTTTGCTAAAGCATTATCCATGTTTTGTTTTCTAATGGCGTACATATGTTGGTAGATTCTCTAAACTTTCTATCTGTTTTTCCAACATGGCAGCTGTCACAAGTGGCCAGATAAACAATAGACTTTGTTTCACAATTTATTTTTTGTCTTATGGAATATTTTTTCCGTTAATTTGAAATGAACTCCTTTACTTTGTTTTACACCAGTTGCATCGTCCACAAATAAATGTTCCTTTTGTCTAGTAAAGGACTCTTCGCTGTAATTTCCTTCTAGTAGGGTTTTCAGATTCCTTCCCTTCCTATACACTACAATTGGTTTTGTCCCCAATTTTTCTAGTAAAAGTCTGTTACTAGAAATGAACGCCCAATTTTTATAAAGAATGGAATTAATTTCCTTGGATTCCATATTATATGTTGTAATAAAACTACGGGAATAATTCCGTGTCTCTTCTTGAATATTTTTTGAGGTAGATTCCAATTCAGTATAATCTACCACAAGGGTGTGTGTAGACTCACTTTCACATCCACTTGTTCTGATGTTTAACAAGGGTATGTAGAAGCCATTCTCTCTCTTACACCTACCAATATATAGATATCACTACACCGAAGACACCTGCCATTTTCGGAATTCCAAAGATCCACAAGGACCTTCACCATCCACCCATGAGAGCTCTCATAGGTGCTAGATCTTCCATGACATATCCATGTGCATGCCTAGTGGACACAATCCTTTCCAAATATATAAAAAAGGTCCCTTACATATGCAAAGATTCATGGTCCTTTCTGTCAGCCATCAATGAGCTTCCTATTGATCCACTATGTAATTTTCTTACTATAGACGTAGTGGATCTCTATACATCTATTCCTCATTTGGAAGCCATTGAGTGGATAGGATCCTTTTTGAATAGCTTAGAGGTCCCGAGAAATGAAATTGATACAGTTACGGACCTATTGGATATAATACTCACATCCAATTTTTTTATGTTTGATAAAAAACACTATTTGCAAAAACAAGGGATTGCAATGGGGTCACCATGTGGACCCTCGGTAGCTAACATCTTTGTAGCCTACTGGGAAAAACATTTTATTTTTGGAAATGAAAACCATAAATCACAGATGGTTTATTACACAAGGTTTCTGGACGACATTTTTATAATGTTTAAGGGTTCGGAAAATGAAGCTTCTGAACTCGTTGAATATATGAATAACACCACAGATTTTTTCAGCTTCACATACAAATTTTCTATGACCTCAATAGACTATTTGGATGTTAAATTGGAAAGGAATTTAGAAGACGGGTTATTGATATCCTCAATACATAGGAAACCAACTTATTGTAACTCATTCCTCCATTATTCTAGCCAACATCCACACAAACAAAAACGCTCTATTATAAAAGGACAACTGATTAGAGCAGCAAAAATGTGTAGTACTGAGGAAAATTTCCATACTGAATGTCAACTTCTTAGTGACATGTTTAAAAATAGGGACTACCCAGAAGTACTTATTAATGAACTGATAATGGAGGTGAGGAACAAGAGAGAGAATGGCTTCTACATACCCTTGTTAAACATCAGAACAAGTGGATGTGAAAGTGAGTCTACACACACCCTTGTGGTAGATTATACTGAATTGGAATCTACCTCAAAAAATATTCAAGAAGAGACACGGAATTATTCCCGTAGTTTTATTACAACATATAATATGGAATCCAAGGAAATTAATTCCATTCTTTATAAA
The DNA here is from genome assembly GCF_019279795.1 of Protopterus annectens. NCBI lineage: Eukaryota > Metazoa > Chordata > Ceratodontiformes > Protopteridae > Protopterus > Protopterus annectens. Next base: position 399,145,224 of record NC_056728.1, read on the forward strand.
AATTACGTTTAGCTCATTTCTAGTAACAGACTTTTACTAGAAAAATTGGGGACAAAACCAATTGTAGTGTATAGGAAGGAAGGAATCTGAAAACCCTACTAGAAGGAAATTACAGCGAGTCCTTTACTAGACAAAAGGAACATTTATTTGTGGACGATGCAACTGGTGTAGTCGTCGTAAAACAGGGAGTTCATTTCAAATTAACGGAAAAAATATTCCATAAGACAAAAATAAATTGTGAAACAAAGTCTATTGTTTATCTGGCCACTTGTGACAGCTGCCCGTACTATGTTGGAAAACAGATAGAAAGTTTAGGTGAGAGAATCACCAACATATATGCGCCATTAGAAAACAAAACATGGATAATGCTTTAGCAAAGCATATAGACCAACACATGGGACACAAATTTTATTTTATGGCTATTGATCACATTTCCCAGAGTATTAGAGGAGGACCTACATCAATCAGGCTTGAAACCAGGGAGTTGGAATGGCAAATAAAATTGGATGCCTTCAACTCTCGGGGTTAAATGATGCTTGTCTTCTTAAATTGAAAAGTTACCTTAGATAACTCAACAATAGTGAACATAATGGTCAGCATAGGGGTAGTTAGTGATAGCCTAGAGATTTTTGGTACCCCCATATATAGAGCACGAGGTTTAGTGACATATATTATGGGATAATTAGGGCAATACAGGTGCCAAGGGATCTACATTGGGCTTTCATACTAGTAGAAGTAATAGTACTTAAGGTCATAGATTAGTGTTATAGGAACTTAGATGCTACTAAAAGCATTGCTCACCTGGGCAATTATTTATATGTCCATAAGGATGCGAGGAAGATATGTTCGCCCATATTGGGGTGAAGTGTCATTACTCGACTCATAGATTTACCCATGTCCTTTATATGTCTAGTTGTTATGAACTGGTTAATTCTTGATGACAAAAAATAGAGGACATGAAACACACAAGAATTTAATCTATCTTATAACAGCCCTATATAGAGTTAAAATGATTTTGAGGGATTAATAAAAACATTCTCGGCTTTTTTACGTATTTGGTGTTAAGGATAGTTATTCTTTACGATAAAAAATAACCCAAGAGTGGAATCCATTTAACAGTTATATATTCTAAATTAATGATTTTGGCAGCCACAATTGGTAAGTAATGGATTGTGTCTTTAATTGGAAGAGGTTACAAAAAGTCAAGTAGCAGTTACAGATAATACTCGCACGTAGTAAATTCATGATTAACATTTTTAAAGTTTTATTCTTGTCATTTTTTAACTGTTTTTAATGGTCGGATGATATTATACATTATATGTATATGTCTAGTTCGTTGTACAGCAAGTATGATGTGTGAGTCTATATAATTCTTACATTGATACATATAAAATAAATAAGAAGTGTGAGAATGGCTAACAACACACTACCAGGAAGTGACGTGCACCTCTTACTAACGAGATTTTATGTGTATAAAGAGCGCCAATTTTTAAAAATATTTTATTTCTCTGAGGAAGCTTGTCTATTGAGACTGGCGAAAACGCTTAGAATATTTTGTGGATAAATAAACTTATTTTGCGTTAAGAATATCCAAAACTAGTTGGTGTGGTCGGTGTACCTGAGCTTTGTGTTATTTGGAGTTTTGGACTTTTGCTGTGGTTTGTTCTTTTGGAAATGGTCAGGAGCAGTTACCACAGGCTTTCTCACATACTGGATCCACTCACACAAGAACAGGGGTGTATGATACATCCTATCACCAGTCAATTTCATTTGACTGCCTGGATGATAGTGTCTTAATTCCCTTTAGGCACCTGTTTACTGAGGATGTGTGGCATGTACTAATGGTGGCAAGAAAGCCTGCTACCAGAAAATTGTATATTAACAAATGGAAAACGTTTTCTACTTGGTATCAACAACTTAACCAGCACCCATTCAGGGCTAGTTGTTTTATGGTTTTACAATATTTGTGTGAGTTGCTATTCTATGGCATTTTTTTAGTCCTGTTTCAAGGTTCATTTATCAGTCATTTCCACATGTCTGGCCATGGATCCTCCTCTTTTAATGAATTCTCATGTCAAAATATTGTTTTTGAAAGGGATAATTTGTTTCATTTGGAACCAGCAAACCTAACTGACTTGAGGTTCTTAATGTGGAAAATTGGTTTTACTGATTGATCTAACCTCTGCAAGAAGGACATCAGAGTTGCAAACTCTTATGATGAGTCATCCCAATCTCATTTTCCACAGAGGACAGGGTTTCTTTGAGAACTAGTCCTTCTTTTACACCTAAAGTGGTGCCCAAGTTTACTTTAAGCCAAACTATCCCTCTCCCTGTTTTCTTTCCTGACCCCACAAATGAGGGGAAAGAATACTCTGTACCTGGGATGTCCATAGACCTCTTGGGTGCTGTCTTGACAAAATTAAATCTTTCAGATTTTCAGATCAAGTGTTCATTTCTTGTGACTATATAAAGAGGGGACAATCTCTGTCAAAACAGATGATTTCCAAATCATTGTCTAAAGTTATTACCTTTTGTTATATTCACCATAACAAAATTTTTCAAGGGAGGGTCAAGGCCCACTCTACCAGGGCCTTGGCTACATCAGTGGATTTTTGGAAAGGATTGAATTCTAGAAGTATTCTAGAAGCTGCTACTTGGTCCTGTGTATATACTTTTACAAAGCACTACAAGCATAATTCCTTCTCTAGGTCTAGATCAGGCTTTGCAAGGCCCCTTCTCCAGAGGCTTCTGAACTCTTTTCCTTCCATCTCCCAAATATAGTAAGCTAGGGTAACCTACCCCTATAGCTCAGGCTACTGAAGCAGTGATCAGTATAATGAATACACTACAGTTGTGTAAATAAACCTACCATTACAGTAGATTTTGAATGATCACTGCTGCAGTAGCCCCTCCCCTCATCAATCTCCCTTGTTTTTTGGTGTGTTGTTAATGCCAGGATGTAGTTATTTCTTTTTGTTCTTCCTAGCATTGGCCCTTCAGGGCTCTGCCTACCTTTCTTTGTTGGCAGGAAAGCTATGAAGGGCTTTGCCCCCAAAATTGTCTTTTAATCCACTCAGCTTGAGCTGCCTGACAGTATAGGTGCGTGGAAGGTGCGCTGAAGATATAGAATCTGTCCGGCTGTTATATATTTAGCAGGCATACCTCTCAACTTCTTAGAACAAGAAATCTGGACAAAGCTGTAAATAAAAGTGGTGCAAGGCCCAAAAATAGGGACAATTTTTAAATATTGCACTTAAACTTAGAAAGTTAATAGAATAAGTGTTGTGCATTAGTATGAATTTTCTGAAGGGTATGAAGTCTGAAACACAGATGTCTGCCATTATTTGTTTAACTTCAGTCTTTAATGATTTGCCAGTAATTTGCCAGAAAACTGAAATTTTATGAAAAACGGACCAAAATATGAGGCAAAAATCTGGACATTCTGCAAAAATCTGTACAGTTAAGCGATATGTTGAGGTATATAAGTGATATAAGGTATATACAGTGGATATAAAAGGTGTACACACCTCTGTTAAAATGCCAGGCTTTTGTGATGTAAAAAATGAGACCACAATAAATCATTTCAAAACTTGTCCCACCTTTAATGTGACCTATAACCTGTACAATTCAATTGAAAAACAAACAAATCTGTTAGGGGAAAAAATACAAAAGTACAATAAGCTGGTTGCATAAGTGTGCACACCCTTAAACTAATACTTTGTTGAATGGTATCAGTCAGGAGAAGGGTACAAAAAAATTTCCACAGCATTGGATATACCATGGAACACAGTGAAGGCAGTCATCAAAAAGTGGAGAAAATATGGGACAACAGCGACGTTGCAAAGAACTGGACATACCTCCAAAATTGATGAAAAGACAAGTCTCTCTCTCTTAATGTTTAGTCAGAATATGTCCTGCAGCAGTTTCACTGCAGGACAGTAATGAATGCTTATTTTCTAGAATGGCTTCTGTACTTCATCCAGATTGTGCTTTGGGGATTTTTTACAGGCAGCTCCAGACAAACTGTGCCTTGGAAGTTTGCTGTAGGCAATTTAATACTTTGTTTACTTGCTAGACCTTATTTTATCACAATGTATGCTTTTGTGTGTGAGATGTGTGCATACTTGTATATAAAATATTGTTTTGGTTCCTGTGATTTGCTGTGTTTATTTAAAGCAACCTTAACTTTATTATTTATTTATTGGTTATATTCATTTTGTTAACAGGGTGAGTGGATTGGTCCAAAGACTGCTTTCAGCCACAACTCAGGCTAAAAGGTAATAATACAGTTTAAACTGATATAACAGAAATATGCAGTTGAGATGTTTACAACACATATATAAATATGTACAACAAAAATGTATCGAATTGAGATGTTTGTCAGAATACAAAGTATGTTTAACAAAAACTTAGTGTAACAAAATATATCTAACTAAAATAAACCCTTTTTGATTTATAATGTTTATAGCAGAATGTAATCCCTCAAAGCAGTAAGAAATGATGGGAACATTCAGAAAAGACAGGTTGCCTTGAGAGGTTTTTGAGAATAGTAATATAAAAAAAAAAAGCAAGCAGGCTATATAAAACTTGTAAACAAAATGGACAGCCTGAACTCTATCCAGGAAGGTAATGGATCCAAAATATCAGGATAACTGGATAAAAAAATTATTTTTGACCATAAAAAAAGACATAAAAAACAAAGTTAAACACTTTCATTCCTGATAACTTGGAGCTTCATGAGAAGTAATGAATTAAAGCAATTATCCTTCTATATATTCACTTTGCTGTTAAAAACTCCCAATACAACAGGGCTTCCTGAAAAAAGAACATTCCTTGTTTCTGGGGAATATAGGAAAACAAATGTACCACATCTTTATTTACAAAATATGTGTCCTCTTCCCATTGATCCCTATTTAATGTTGTTAAAAAGTCCCATGAGTCTTTAATAATGTGAGAAGCTTTTTGCTAGATACGTTTCAGTAATCTATCCACATAAACTCCAAATGGGTGGGTCGTGGAATTCCTAGCTATATCCTTATATACTTTCAGAATTCCAAAAATAGTCAAAATGAAAGTCTTTAATTTCTAAGAAAAATGTATAAACCTGGATTAATGATGTTTTGCAAGAGACAATCCATTAAACATACATCTGTTTTACTAAAGGCTATATTAACCTGATTCCTGGAAGATATGGAATAAGTATTGTCATCCTGCAATAGATCAAACACCATACTAATATGATCAATATTATCAGAAATAACTATACCCGTCCTTTATCTAGTCTCAAAATTCCCAAGGATGTATTGTCCCTAATTAAGTTTAAAAGTTTTGTGTTTTCCTTGTTAAAATTAGACTTATTGGAAAAGCATTTCTTCTTCTGTTATTTGTAAATATTCTGAATACAGCCATGTTCAGATGCTTGTGTAATAGGGTGTAAACTAGGATTAAAATACTTTTCTTTGTAATGTTAATGTTTATATTCTTATTTCCAGGAAAATTCATATCTTTAAATAATACAAATAATTCGATTTCCTAGTGAATAATTTGAGTTCAACAATACAATCTACCACATCAAAGCTTTTCACTGGGACAAAAGAAAACCTTTTTTCAAAATGGGAAAAAATTAATGGTTAATAGATGACTACAGTTAAAAATGTTAAAACCTCTATAAGTGGTTATCACACCATCATCAGGTTATCATCACTCAATCGTGTGTGTGCAGGCTTCATAATATTTATTTTATTCCTCTTCCCTTTTCCCTTCCTAAATTTGTTTGCTTCCTTCTTGGTGTCTTCAAATTCATGCCCTTGTTTACCTGATTGGGTTTGTGGTGAAAGTTCTCCCTCTCCTGTTGAGTCAACCTCTCTGGTCTTCATAGGGGGAGATATTATAAAGGGTCTATGAACACATTATCAAGACTAAGCCATCACTTCATTAACTTTAGTAATGTCAGTATCTCCACTATCATTACCAGATGCACCATGTTTCCTTTGTATGCTGTTACCTATTGCATTTCCAGAATTGTTTTTTTCCTCCCCAGAATCTCTCACTTTAGATGCATGGGATAAAGAGTAAGCCAATTTATTTTTATATTGCACCATATCTCTTTCATTATTTTTACTTTTACACTTTATGTTTATATCACAGTGTTTATCTCTGTATTTAAAAATTCACTAATATTTAATTTGATGCACTTTAAGTAATAAATCATTAGTTAGTTTGTCATTATGTTCATTAACTTCATTGGTTATTTCATTAATAACATTTTCATATTTTAGTCTTGTAATAATTCAAACGCATGCTGGTTAAACATTTTACATAGTTCTTGGTAAAAAAAAATAATTATAATTCAACCCATTAGGAAACTTAAAACAGTGTAGCCCTTGTAGTATTTTTTGTCTCAAGCATTCCTCAAAATATGCATTTTCAATCTGCAGACTCCACAGCTTCAAAATCCTTTTCTCAAGGGTTTTTAGCATGCTTGAAAGTGACGGAAAAGTGTCCCATCCAGAATCATAATTGGGAGGGATGTTAAATTTTAAATACCACTGCTTGTTTTATCCATGCCGAAAAGGTTGCAGATGAAAACTGTTTATTATGGGAATCAGTCTCTATAGTAGACCCATTGAGCAACCGCGGTGTTGCAGTGGTTTGCGCTGCTGCCTCACAGCAAGAAGTTCTCTGGTTCGATTCTCGGCTGGGATGCCTTCTGGGCAGAGTCTGCATGTCCTCTCTGTGGTCGCGTGAGTTTCCTCCCACATCCCAAAGACGTGCTGTAGGTGGATTGGACACACTAAATTGGCCCTAGGTGTGAGTGCATGCGTGTGCCTTCTGTGGAAGGTTGGGCGCTGAGCTGGCAACTTGACACCATAAAAACTCCACTGCCAATCATGAGCAGACAGGTGATCCGCTGTGGCGACCTCTAACCGGGAAAAAGCTGAAAGAAGACGACGACATCTCTATAATAGACCCATTCACATTACAGTTCCCCCATTTATTGGCAATGTATGTTGTACAGTACTTTGTGAAAATAAGTTTGGGTACAAAGAGTCACCCACCAAACAGTCAGCCATTCACAAGAGCTTCCTTGTTGATTGTAATGATTTCCAAGAGCCCATCCATGTGATATTCAGTTGTTCACTGTGCTCACCACATCATCTGTTGTGGTAAACTTGTTGGTATGCAACTTGTTTGTTAAGAGATTTCCCCAAAACAGTATTTTCCAGTGGCTTACATGTTTCCAAGAGCTTGCACAGTAGTGTGTTTACCTTTCATTGTGGAAATTCCAAACAGTAAATTGGAGGAATCCATTGAGCAAACCAAATTTTTACTGGCCGGCAGTGAAGTTGTTAAAATCTGAAGGAGCCCCAGACTCCTGAATAACCATACTCTCTTTTAATATATATATATATATATATATATATATATATATATATATATATATATATATATATACCGGACTACAGAGAACACGCTAAACGAAGACTAGTAATCAAAAATAAGTAGGCATGCTGTATATATTATTACACATTTTGTTTCTTATCTTAATTATATCATGTAATTTCATAAGTTTACCTACTGCTGTAATAGTGAAGGTATAAACTATTTGGATGTTTGTATATCTAGGGGCAAAGATGGGTTTAGGACAAACATCTTTAGAAAGCCTACATATAGTAACTCATGTTTGCATTTTAACAATGCACACCCTTTAAGCACTAAAAAGGATTGTTAAAGGGCAATTTATATGGTTGTCACGCATGATATCTGAAGATGAACTGTTCACAATAGAGGTTAACAAGCTTTGACATATGTTTACAGAAAGGGGGTATCTGGAAGGAGTGGTCAATGAGATTTAGGACCAGGTTATCAAATTTAGGAATATTAAGTTTAAGCCAATTCTAGGAGTTCTTCTGAAGATAGAACTTTTAATAAAGCACAAGGATTGACAAGAAAATTAGATGCAGATGTAAAAGCTTTTGATAAAGCCTTGGTGATCCAGTATAATACAGGTAGTAACAAAATTAAAAAGGTGGTTGAAGAAAACTGGAAGAAGTATTTTAAAGATGATGAAATGAAGGGTTTAATGGGAGTGCAACCTAATTTTGTTTATAAAACAGGTTTTAACTTGAAAAACCAAATGTAAAAAAGGGTTAATGATAATATTGCAGGGACAAAAAATGTGGAAGTTAAGCTGATGTAGGTATGTACACATGACTGGCAAATAAGACTGAATTAGAAAATGCACAAAGTAAGTACATAACCCTGCAAAAAGGCAACTGTGGAAATAAATGGCTAATATATATAGCTAAATGTTCCTTCTGTACTGCCTTTTATGTGGGGAAGGCAGAGAGAACATTTAGGAAAATAATTTATGAACATAACCATGATATAATTAGAGGTAATAAAAAATAATGCCCTATACAAACACAGTTTTGTTTGTAAAAGTTTTGAAATGTTTACTTTTGTCATTTTAGAAATAGTAACCCTCAACACAAGGGGTGGTGCATGGAAAACAGCCTAGAATACAGAGAACTAGTCTGGCAAATCAAATTAGATGCTACTACATACCTTGGGCTGAATGACAATGTTATCCCTATTACCTGTTTTAAAGTAAAAAGCAGGTAAGCTTTAAAGAAGATTTTGAATTAAATTAATTTATTTCTTACATGTATTTTATATTATATTATTTTATGTGTTATGTAGTTATTAAAAAAGTGTTTAAAACAATAGTAATTTGTTTTGTAGTAACAAGTATGATTTGTGGTGAGCATAATTTTAATAAGTAATTAAGGATAGCAAAGTGAATACATAAAAGGATAGGTTCATAGGTAAATACTAGGCTAGATGCCCTTGTGGGCCATTTTAAGGCTAGCCAATTTCCCATGAATAGAGGAGAATCAAACCCTGTACCTTATTCCTATAAGGCAAACAACTTAGCAATTACGCTTTAATTCATTAGTTCTGACGAAGTTCCCAATTTTCAGGAATGAAAGCGCTTAACTCTGTTTTTAAGGGTTTTATTGTCAACAAAATAATTACATTTTTATCTGGGTATCCTGACATTTGGTAGTATGGGCTGTAGCATTTTCATTACAGGTTTTTGAGAATAGTTTGCAAAAGGCATCATGATTGATTTAGGTAAAGACTCTTAAATAATGTACAGAGATATTTTCAGTACAACATGTCTGGCATCCTCTGACCGAATACTGATGGATTTACTGCACCTCAGTAAGTCAGATGACATCAGAAATGGTCAGTGTAGGGATCTAAACCTCTACTGCAATGTCAGCAGAATGGTTTGGAGGGACAGGCATATATCTTGCAGAGGATACTGCTGCTCTGAAACCGACTCCCCTTCTACATAAAACAATGCTCATCCCTGTTCATATTCAGCAGCAACTTGGATCTGTGGATGGGAAATAGAAAATTTACCCCAGGACTGCCCCCTGTAATGGATCAAGACAGCTCCTATATGCTTTATCCTATACATGAGTCCCCTCAGATTATCTGTGGTACGCTCACACTTATTCTCATTAGGGGTAATGTATAATTATCGGCCATGGAATGGATAAGACCATTCTGTAACAATTTGGGATGGGTTAATTTCAGCACAAAAATGGAAATTGGCTAGGCTTAAAATGGTCCGCAAGGGAAGCTAGCCTAGTACATGCCTATGAACAGCAAAATACTGTTAGAAGGGGGTCTATATTACATTATCGAAGTTTCAAAACTTCAAATCTGATATGGTCGACACCATATAATTGAAGTCTTTAAACATTGAAAATGTAATAAAATACAACAACCTACAAAAACAAACCATTTAAACGCTCTAAGCAGGGGGGGCAAGACCCCTTGCACCTCCCACTACTTAAATATACCAACTCAAAGGTCGCACTACAGTGCAGAAAAGGGAAATCTTCCCTTTCCGCACTGTACAGAGATGAAGTTTCAAGACTTCGATGATATGCATGTCGACCATATCAGATTCGAAGTTTTGAAACTTAGATCTTCTGATATAGACCCATTAGAAAGTAGAGGCGTTTCAGTGATTGAGTCAGAAAAACATTTTGTAGGCCATCTAATTCTAAAGGGCATGTCTAATCACTCCAAGAACATCATTGTACAACTTTATACCTTAGTTATCAGACCCATTACTGCATCCAGGGGTACATATCCATCTGAAAGAACTCTACTACTCAGAGATTCCCTTACTAGAAGAAAAAAAACATATTCGGTTGGAACATTAACTATTCAGAAAAGTATTCTGTTTCTTTTATGTTAAGACCCAACCTGTATGTGGTCTACAAGGCAATGTCTGATTTAGTTTTGTTTGAAAGTCTGTACGTGGGGCACATCACTGAGGAAGGTAACACCAGGGAAACTAATACTAAAAAAATAAATATAAATAACAGAAAAAAAATGACTTTTCAGCCAGGAAAAAGTCAGTTCTTTAAAAATAACCATGATATATACATAACATTGTAGGAGGTTACTAGGCTAATGGCACTAGAGCCTGTTTAAGTGTAACTTTTCATGCTTCAGTTTTCACATTTGTTATTGCCCACAGTCTAGAATGGCTTTGGTATATGCCTGCACCTTAGGGCATCTCCAAATTGCCCCTGTGCATAAGGGCCGCGGGTGACAAGCCAGGGCTGAATTTGCGATTTCCAGTCCGTTGGTCCAAACGGAGTTTGAATAGGCTTTGGGAAGAGCTCTGTTTCATATGAATGAGAGAATGTCGATCTGGGGTTATGACAGAGCAGCTTCTTGAATGTCAGTAGGTTTTAAGCTTGACATTTGAATCTAGGATAACTCTTCTCACTCACTGCATGGTGTAATTCCTCCTGCAAGCAGCATTTTCCAGACATGGCAATAATTACATATTTTCAGTAAATATTTATGTTTTATGTACCATTTGTTAACCAGAGTAGAGCATTGGTCGGGTCTGGCAGATATAAGCCTCAGTGTTTTATCATATATGTGTGTGTGTAGATATATATAATATGTCCATAGCAAAGAAAGTTGTGAAGAGCTGACATCTAATAACTCGAGTAAGGGCTCAGTGCCTCCTTTTTGACAGTGGCATAACCTATTGGACTTTGGAATTTATTTTGGGAAGTAAATACAAATTGTGTCTTGGAATCCTGAACTTTCAGTTTTCATTTTAAAAATTCAGAACTGAATCCTTGTTTGACTAAATTGTATAAAATCAAATTGTTCTGTTATTTACATGGGAGAGTGGGTTCATTTGGTAACCTAGAACTATAGTGTCTTGCACTTGTGTTAGTCTCACCGTTGCAAGCATCTTTTTCTAAAACACAACCCTCCCTTCTCTTGTCATCATGAGTTACAACATTTTCATTCGGCTACAGCCTTCATGTAGTACCTGTTTATTCCTGGCAAAATTACTATGTATAGCTGTTTCTCAGAGGTTGTTACTGTTGAATTATAAGGCAGTCAAAGAAAATATTATTTGAATTTTGAAATATAAGAAAGTGGAACAGTGCCCTGGATGTTTCTGTCTTGGATATCTTTTTTCATGAAACCATACCTTCAGTTTTAATATACCACAAAATCTTTTCAAGTCTGAGGCAAACTGATTTTCACTATTGAAGCAACTTGGGATAAAAATTGGGGAAAAAAGGAAACCTCATCTGGAGTAAGAGAAGCAGAAGAAATATTGCAAAATCTTTGCTACAGCCTGTATAGTGGCAATACTTGATCATGCAAAATCTGTTTCCACATCCATGTTTGTCTTTTTTTCTTTGTTACCCCTCCTGGTCTTAAAAAAGGCCATAATAGAATATTCTGAAACATTAGAACTAGTCTGGTAGTTGGAGAAGAGGGTTAAGGCTGTGAGCTGTAATTGTGATAGTACAGGGTTTGATTCTGTCAGCATTCATGTGTATACTGTGTAATCTTGAACAAGTCACTTAACCAGACAGTGCTTGGAAGCACCTGGGAATTTGGGCTGTGCTACTCAATGGTCCCCTGGACTGCAATCTTAGTAACTATCCATTAACCAACAGACTGGGAGCAAAACTCTCTTCTGCCAAGACTGGACTAGACAGTCAAGAGGAGAAGGTAAACACTTGCACCACACCACACTCATCATATAGTCCCTCAAAACCTACACCACCAAAATCCACACATAGAAACACAGAAACGTTCGCAGAGGCTCTCAATAATAATTTCCTCAAGCAACAGAGACCTCCAAAGCAGAAACGCATGCAACCTCCACCTCCCAACACAACCCAAATGACACACAGCCCACAGACTCAGTGTGCCAATCAACCACAGCCCATAAGGCAAAACAACGTACCCAACACACTAGTAATAGGTGACTCTATAGTCAGGCACACTGATGTCCCACTCACCAGGCTAAACAAGGAGAAGGTTACTGTCAGCTTCCTGTCAAGGTGCCAGGATCCATCACATAACCCACGCACTCAGGTCACTCCACAACAAGTACAAATATGATTCTCTCCTTGTCCATGTTGGTGTGAATGACCTGAGACAAACCTCTCTGGACTACATGAAAAGAGACATGGAAGAGCTCTCCAATCTTGTAGCCCAGACAGGTATGACCCTAGCCCCGAGTAGCATCCTGCCATCGCCCAGAATGATACCGCAGTACAAAGACAAAATGATTGACTTCAACAATTGGCTAAGCTTCTGGTGTCATTCTAAGGGAATCCAGTATCTGCCTGTGATGACATGATCAACAGACCACGATGCTTTGCCAGAGATGGCCTGCACCTGTCACCCTTGGGATTCTGGATATTGGCTAAGGCTCTTACCACCCCTATAGTGCCTTTCTTAGGCAAGGTTCAAATGACAAATTCACCACCGTAACAGGTACAAGCAAGCAAAATCTGAGGGTAATGCTACTTAATGCTAGAAGTCTAAACCTCAAAATGCACTCACTTGAGGCACTCCTTAAAATGGAGAACATCGACATCTGTGCAGTGTCAGAGACCTGGTTCACCGCTCCAGAGAGCACTCCTGCATTACCAGGTTATAATTCATACCACACCTTCAGGCCACCTAAGCTGGACCGAAACACTAAAGGTGGAGGCCTGTCCATATTCATTAAGGATATCCACACCTCCAGGCTAGTTGCTCAGCACAATGCATCCGAGATTATCCAAGTGCAACTAATTCTGGGCAAGATCGTAATCCAAATTGTAGCTTGCTACACATCCTCCACCATGCCCTAGGATTCCCACTCCTCATTTCTTGATACACTGGAAAATATTAGGGTACAACCCAATACCCTAATAATGGGCAATTTCAACTACCCCACCATTAACTGGGAAAACTACTCATGTACCAACTGTTTTGCTCAATGTTTTCTGGAATTCATAAATTCCAACGCCTTGTATAAACTTATTCACACCTCCACCAGGGGCAGCAATATCCTAGACCTGGTCATTACCAACATGGGTGATCGGTGTTCCACACCAAAGGTCAATTCCTCGTTGGTCAGATCTGACAACAAGCTAATCACCCTAGACATCCACATCCAGCCCCCACCCCCCCATTGGGGAAACTACCGTAAACAATTTCTCCAAAGCCAACTTCACACTTCTTAAGACAGAAGTGGCAGACTTTACGACACCCATGCAGACGGACAGTAGAGGTACGACTGCTGAATCCTACACAATTGCACTTTATAAGCACTTACATGAGTGCATGGATCGTGCTGTCCCTAACAGAACCAAGATGCTATCCTCCAAAAAAAATGAAGCTAATCTGCTGGTCCCCTGCCATAAACAAACTCTACAACAGAAGAAAGAAACTGTTGCAAAAAAGAGTAAAATCTCATGATTGGAGGAACTCCCTGGTCAGCCTCAGTAAGATGCTGAGATCCCTCATAAAATCCTCCAAAGCTAGTTGCGAAAACAAAATCGCCATTGATTCTAAAGGCAACCACAAAACATTCTATAGCTATGTCAAGAATCTCAATGGCAACAGTCAGATCTACTCTGAGTTACAGCACAGTGGCACTAAGTATACAGAAACAACTGATATTTCCAACATCCTGGCAGATAGATTCAGTGCTAACCTTACCCCATTCACAGCCCCTAAAGAGCCCATCTCTATACTGGAAGAATGCAAAGCTCCTGTAATCATGGCTGCACAGGTAAAAAACCACACTCTCCAAAGCCAAGAACACAGCATCCATGGGACCTGACAACCAACATCCCAGGCTGCGTTCTACATGGACTACAGAACGAACTGGCACCCCACCTAAGTACCATGTTCAATCATAGCCTCACCTCAGGCTTTGTGCCCACTGAAAGGCGCACAGCGACGGTTATACCACTCCACAAAGCGGGATCCTCCATGGACCCTGGGAACTACCACCCCATTAGCTTGACAAGCATGGTCTACAAGGCCATGGAACATATCATCTTGGAACATATAAACAAAGACATTGGTAATCTCCAAACTCTGGACCCCACCCAATTCGGGTTTGTAAAAGGCAGATCATGTCCTAAACCTGATTGACTTCTTTGAAGCAGTCACCAAAGCCGTAGACGAGGGTAAGGTTGTTCACACAGCCTACCCTAGATCTCGCTAAGGCTTTTGACACCATCCCCCACTCTGGAATTATAGATAAACTCACTAAACTAGGTGTAAATCCCTATGTCACAAGATGGGTTGCCAACTGGCTCATTGACAGAACCCACACTGTGAAAGTAGCAGACTCCAAATCCGACTTCAGACCAGCGACAAGTGGAGTATCACAAGGTTTAGTCCTGGGTCCTCTCCTGTTTGGTATCTACTTCTCTGAAGTACAGGCTAACACAGAAGGTGTTTGGCTAACGAAGTTCGCAGATGACTGCAAACTAGGAGCCATAATCAAAACTCCTAACGATGTGGACATCCTACAAAAGGGCCTTACTGAGACAGATGCCTGGTGTCAAAGCCATGGCCTCAAGCTCAATGCCAAAAAGTGCATTGTCATCCCCTTTGGTAAAAACTCTGTACCCATGAACTACCACATAGGCGGTAGTAAACTTAACACCGAAAGTGTGATAAGAGACCTTGGGACACAAGTGGACAGTAGTTTCTCCTTTGATAATCACATCGCCACAGTAGTCAGGAAATCTTTCTACATGGCACACCTCATCACAAAAGGTTTCTCATCCAGGAATAAAGATGTCATTGTTCCCCTCTACTCGTCAGTCATTAGATCCATTATAGAGTGAAATGCCCCTTTTGGTATGTACCTCACAAGACATTTGCAGCAACTGGAAAGGCCGCAGAAATACCTCACAAAGAAGATTGCCAGCCTCAAACAGATACCCTATGCAGACCGACTCAAAAATCTCCAACTTTACTCTGTCTCATATTGCCTACTCAGAGGCAGTCACTGCCTAACATACAAAGCTATGTCAAACCCAGAGCTGTTGGACATGCTCCACTTAAAGAAATCCCAATCCCTCCTAGCTATATGCTCTAGGGACCTAAACCTTGTCACCACAATAAACAGAACATGATGGAGGGATAAATTCCTGTCCCAGAAACTTCCTATACTCTGGAACAAACTACCTGTCTATATCAAACAAAGCTCATTAATACTCTTCAAGAAAAATCGTGAGGATTGGATGGGAAATATGAAATTCACCCCGGGGATCACTTCTGTGGCTCTGCCCGACAGTGGCACAGGAAAATAATTTTCTTGGGTGGTGAAAGCCAGTGTACCTTTTTGGCTAGGCTTATATAGGCCCTACGGCCAATAGCCTAGTACCTACCTGTGCTTGTAACACTTCATCTGAATCAACATCACTGTCTGTTTTGGATGATCTGCGTTTCATGAATTTGATGCTGATGAGTTTTTGAAAACTTTTGTAAAATAGGAACATCAGCATTGTGCAGCAATGAAATTTACAGGGCTATAACAACAGCCTTACCTGTATTTTGTAGATGAACCATTTGCTGCCAGTGGTAAAGCTGAAGTCCTCTGTAGTTACATAGAAACAGCATAAAATAAGTGCTGACAGTAAATGTACACAGTGCTAGATGTAGCTGTGTTGTGCTATATGTAAATAACATTTTCATTTTATGTAACTTTTATCGAGACAGGAATTAAGACACTACATTTGAAATACAGATGAGGTTAAAGAACTAGAAGTGAAGATTGCCAGTTACTCTGAAGCATCATTATATTGCCACTGAATGCATTCTTCCCAGATAGAGCACAAATATGACAGTTGACATGACAGGGTTTATAAAGTGCCTTTTCAATTTAAATTGATTTTTTTTAGTAAAAAATAAGATAACAGCATACATAGTAACATAATAATGATGTGCTAAAGACAGAAATAAGGCGTGAAGGCTGCATTCCATTTTGTAGCTTTGCATGTGGTCTGTAAACCTTTGGTACAGAGTACCCCAAATGTACCAGTCATATTTTTTCTTCTTCATCCAGCAAACTAGACTGGCCAATTTTTAGATCCATATTTAATAATTTTGTCTATCTCACTAAATGTTAAAAATAGTTGTACTCTTAGTATGTTAATATAAAGCATTGCTAGCCCCTCCTACTGCGAGTATTGCTAAGATATTCATTGATTCATAATGTGAAAGATCTGATTGGTTTGCCAGTATAAAATGATTCACATGTTCATTGAGCGTGTATGTGACCCACTCACTAGTACATGTAATCACCAACCTTATCTGATACCCTGAGTATATTATAACTGTAGGAGAATGTTATTCCTGAGTGCATACATGCTTACAGTTTACACAGTTACCACATGATTGGCTGCCATGTGGTTTTGGCTCCAAAAGCTGTCCTACTGATTCACCAGACATGGTCGTTTTATAAAGTCCCAGGTATTGTACAATATTGTGGCCTGCTCATAAGCTAACTAGCACTTGCAGGTAAAATAGAAGTGTTACTTTCACATAATGTAAAAAGTCCATTATTTTAAAATAAATTGGTTTATTTTAAAGGAATTACGACAATAAATTGCAATAAAACTTGAAAACAAGCTTCAAATGCATATATTTTGCTTGAGAGTCATGATGTAACAGCATAATCTGATGATGCCCTTTACATTCTTCCTCACTGATGGGTTTACGGATCTGACCCTCTGTTCTGATTCAGCCGCATTTCTTAGACTTGGATCTGAATCTCGAGCTCCTCCCTCTACCCATAATGCTCTACACCATCCCCTACTCCTCAGATCTTGTTTGCCGCAATTGTGACAGGAAGCAGATTTCAATTTCTCATGCTACCGTTAAGTTTATGGTTTGTTTTTTGCTGTTATTACCACTTGCTATTTTAATCTTAGATACCTTTTTTCCTCCCTATAAATATTTACAGTTTTCACAGGCATTTGACCCGATTGTTATCTTTTTCTCCCTTAGCTCTGTTTTTCTTCCTGTGCAGTTGGCACTTTCTTTAATACTTTATACTTTTTTTCTGTATATTAAAAAAAAAGTTTGTTTCTAAATTTTACTGTTGTACTGTAACTACTGAACGTAAATTTGTGGAGTGGACATTCATACTTTTCATATTATTCTCTTTCTAGACAGCTTATGTAAACTATGTCTGAAAAACCTACCGGATTCAAATGATGCACTTCTTGTGGGCATAAAATCCCAAATTCAGATGGCCACAAGAAGTGCGTCTACTGCCTGGGGTCAGACCATCTTAAGACCCAGTGTGCTGTCTATGCATCTTTTAACCCTTGCGCCCTCTCTGATCAGCGCAATAAGCTGATTCTTAGAGTTACTTCCTGCTTCCTCAGCTGGGGCTCAACCCCCCTGTAGAGCTCATAGTTCTAAGGAGTCCAAGAAGCAAACCCTCTCTGCCCCTAGGAGTGTTGCTGGAGCCTAAAGAGAAAAATTTCGAGAACTTCAGATCCGAACTCCTCGGATCTGAAGAGTATTACCTCCCACTCCGATCCACAGACTTCTTATCTGACGGAGGCTATTGCTGTGACTCGTTCTTCTCTACCATCCACTCTGGTGTCTCATTCCAGACCCTCAGATCTGATACTTAGGAACAGAGCTACACGCTTGGTATTAAAGTCTGTGTCTCCTGCTTTGCTCTCTAAATTATTTCAAAACCCGACCAAACATTCCAAGCCTGATTCCTCAGTTTCCTCCAGATGCTGTAGGAGCTTGACAGACGCCGATATGCACAGGATGATGCTGAGATTCCTCAGGGCTGAAATCCAGATGGGAGTATTACTAACTCTGTCCCCTCTCGAATCTGTGAGTGCACTGGCCCAGACCATTCAGACTCCTTTTCCCATCCGACGCATGGTTTCAGAGTCCCAGGATCCAGGATACCCGAGAGAGTTGTTGTTGGAGCCGAGGAAGCCTCCTTCCTTAACTCAGATTATTTCCCTGATCAGCCCTGCTCTGATTTCGTTAGATAAGAGTGGGTCTCAGATCTGAGATGTTGGTGCTGGTTCCAGGGGGTTGGAGTTAGCTCCAGTACTGTTTGATCTGTCCCTTCCTGTTGGTGTCTCGGCCCTGGACATCATGGGTACGATTCCTTCTTGAGGCTGCAGATCTGGACTGGGCCCAGTCATTTCCTCCTCGGCTCCGTGGGAGATGGAAGGGGTTTCTCCAGGTCCATTGGCTTTCCAGGTTGTAGAAAGGGTCTTCCTCTTGGTGCCTCAGCCCTGGACACCTCAGGTCCAATTCTTTCTGGAGGCCGCAGATCCGGACTGGACCCTGTCTTTTCCATCTCAGCTCTGAGGGAGACGGGAGGGGTTTCTCTGGGTCCATCGATTTTCCAAGTTGTATAAAGGGTGTTCTCTTTACATAGAAGTCCATCCTGTCACATCTTGGATCCTCCACTTCGTCCTTCATCAGGTCACCGCACCAAGCCCATCATTTCTGCTCCAGGTCAGCCTACCCTGGGAAGCCTCCATGCTCTTCCTCCTGAGGAATTCACCCTTTCTTCCAACACCTCTCCTGAACACCCCACAGAGGAGGTTCCGCAGAACACGACTTGCAAAAGGAGGCACATAGATTTCTTGATGGAGTCCCTCACTGAAGACACCGACTTTGAGGGAGAAGGATCTCCTCGATCGCCACCTGATGATGTCTCCTTTGGAGACATCCTGGAAATCCTTAGACAGAAAGGTAGCTGGTCTGCCCAACCTTCTCCTTCTGAAGAGTTAGTGTTCATGGAGGCTTTTGGGTTGAGCCCATCTATGTCTTGGGTGACTCCCCTAGTGGATTAACTTATTGACCTAGTTTCCCACTAGGCCTGGAAGGAACCGGACACTGTGGAGCCCATTCCCAAGCATCCAGGTAAGTGTCTGGTTCCACCAGCAGACAGAATACATTAGAGCAAGGGTGTCCCAGATGATGCCATTGTTGTGGTGGCATCCACAAAAAAGGAGCTAGCTGAGCAGAGCTTATCTTTCCATCTATTGAACAGGTAATCTGGAGTGATGGACAGATTTGGAAAGCTCTTCTACACCTCAGCCATGTTCATGTTGAGGTCATTAAATTATTTGGCACACTTCACCCATTTGCAAAGAAACTTGATTAAGGAGCTTTTAAACTCTCATGCAAAGATCATGTCGGTAGAAGACCTCAGAAAGTTCTCTCCCCAACTAGCTACTCTGTTGTCCATTGCTAATCCCTCAATGAGGTGGAGCTCCCATACAATAGAAGGTACCTTGTGAGCAGCCGTTCAGGCAAAGCCGTAAGGAGACATGCCTGAATGAGGCTATCTGACTTTGTAGAACCCTTTTAGGCGTCCTTTGTTAATGCCCCCTTTGATGGCTCCTCTTTGTTCGGGCCATCAGTGAAAGACATGCTAAGCCACAGTGAAAAGGAAGGAAAGATCCTGTCTGCCATGGGCATAAGTTTTCTAGCCCCAACAGCTGTTTTCTGGAAACAAGCCGGGGGGGGGGTGAGAGAAGATGTGGTTCCGTAAATCATCTCAAGGGCCTTTTCAAGACCCATGTGAGGACACTTCCTCCAAAGGCAGAGGAGGAGGCTACAATGGCAGATTTCTCTCTAGAAGCGGAGGGCGCCTGCAAAACCAGGGCTTCAGAGACTGTTTTTCTGACAGGTTCTATCAGTGCTCCTGAAGTGCTGCCTGACTGTCTATCTCTGGAGGCAGTCGGGGTTGTCTTTCACAGCACCTAGATGCCTGGACAAATCTTACAAACAACATTTGGGTGCTAAGCATAATATCCAGATGTTATTACATTCCTCTTTCCCACGCACCTCC
Source organism: Protopterus annectens (assembly GCF_019279795.1). Taxonomy (NCBI): domain Eukaryota; kingdom Metazoa; phylum Chordata; order Ceratodontiformes; family Protopteridae; genus Protopterus; species Protopterus annectens. The sequence goes on from NC_056728.1 coordinate 399,165,448, forward strand.
AGAACCCAGGAGGAAACTCCCAGGGGTTCCACCCAGTCAGAGGGAGTATGCAGCTCAGGAAGTCCAAAAGCTGCTACAAAAGAGAGTCATACAGGAGATCCCAACTGATCAAATAAGATTCGGAACTTACTCCCACTTCTTTTTTGCTGTCAAAGAAAACAGGGGAACTTACGACCAATTGTGGATCTAAGCAGTCTGAGTCAGTATGTAAAGAAGTCAAAGTTCTGAATGGTTATGGGTCAGTCCATCCTGTCTATTCTGTGCAAAGATGATTAGATGTGCTGTATAGATCTCCAGGATGCGTACTATCTCATCAAAATAGACAGGTGCTCCAGGAGACATCTGCGCTTTCGGCTGGGAGCCATTCACTACCATTTCAGAGCACTGTCGTTTGGTCTCACCACAGCCCCCACCCATGTGTTCACCAAATGTATGGCAGTCGTGGCAGCTCACCTGAGGCTGAAAGGATTTTAGGTGATTCCCTATCTGGGCAATTGGCTCCTCACTTCCCCAACAAGGCATCAACTTTTTCAAGCCAGGGATTACTAGCTTCAGATCTCCAATCTCCTAGGCATCACAATAAATCTGGCTAAATCAAACCTGACTCCTGTACAAAATCTAGAGTTCATAGAACCTCAGCTGGATAGTATAAATCAAGTAGCTTCATTACCTCTTCACTGCATTACATCTCTGAGAAATCAGATATGGGGCTTACTGTCTTGTCTGTCCCCTCCAGCAAAACTAGTGTTACAAGCTCTTAGATCAGTGTCAGCTGCCATTATTCTAGTCCCACTAGCTTGATTCTTTCTGCGAATCCTCCAATGGACCTTGGTGGTACAGTGGTCTATTCTTTACCAGCCTCCATCTGTTCCCATCAAACTCACTCCAATTTGCAAATGGTGTATTTGATGGTAGATGCAATCAGACAGCCTGTTTTTGGCCAAGCCACAGTGATCACGGGTGCTTCTCAGTTGGGGCAGGGGGCATTATAAGGGAAAGATGGTCCAAGGCACGTGGTCCCCATCGGAGACCAAGCTGCATATCATTGTCTTCAAGATGAGAGCACTCCTAATATTGCAAGCCTTTCAGAATGTTCCCTCTCTGGAGACTACTGCAGTCCATACGGACAACATGTCAGTAGTCTGGTAATTCGACAAACAAGGTATAACCCATTCCTACCCATTGTGCAGAGAGGATGTGATGGTCTGGGAATGGGCTCTCTCTTTAGACTGCTTTCTAATTGCAGTGCACATACTGAGGAAAACCAGTGCTGTGGCAGGCAGACTCAGCAGGTCTGATTCCTCATGAGTGTTACCTCAGTCAGTAGCAAACATGATTTTCAGCCGTTGGGGCCAGCCTCGCTGCAAACCTTTTGTCTCTTCCCTCAAAAACAAGTGCAGCAAGTTCTTCACTCTGATCCCCGCTCCGGGGGAGTCACTGAGGGTTGCTTTCATTCACAATTGGCCCCCAGGTCTCCTATATGCTTACCCCCTTCTTCCTTTGATCCCAGAGTTCCTCCAGAATGCAAGCAGGCTGAACAGCTCAGTTATACTCATTGCCCCCTTCTGACCTTGTCAGGTGTGGCTCCTCTTCCTCTGTTCTCACCTCAAGTATACTTCAAGGATACTGGAGCCCAATCAGGACCACCTATCTCATCCGTCAGAATTCCAGTATCCCAGTCTCCACACCCTCAAGCTTACCACATGGTTTCCTCCAGTTCCAGTGATAGCGAGACTGTCCAGGCTCGCATCCCTAGTCCATGACATTATCTTGGCTTCCCAGAAGGCCTATACTAAGGACGACTACAAAAGCAAATGGAAGAGGTTTTCTGTATGGGCTTCTAAGGAGAACATTGACCCTTTCTCATCACCTACTTCAGCCATGCTGCTTTTCCTCAGTACTCTTTTCGAAGAAGGAGCTGTTTTTTTCTACTATTAAACTTATGCTAGCTGCAGTATCCAATTTTCATGCTGGAAACGGATCTCTCTCTCTATATCAACTTCCTAGTTATGTAAGGCATTTATAAAAGGATTCTTCCTCCTTAGACCTCCTATAAAAGATCCTTTTCTCCATTGGGACCTCACAGTGGTCCTCCTGTGGTTGACTCAGAAACCCTTTGAACTAGCTAACAATTGTATCATGAAGTTTCTTTCCTGGAAACCAATCTTTTTGGTAGCTATTACTTTAGCAAAAGAATATCTGAACACCAGGCTTTATCAACTTGGCCTCCTTATATCTTGTTTCATAAAGACAGGATATCTCTGTGAACTAACCCTTTTTTGTGCTTAAAGTTGCCAGGGAGACTAATATTAATCAGTCAATACAATTGCCAGTTTTCTTCTTGAACTTTGCTAATAGAGGTGAATATATGCTTCATCTTGATGTTCATCGACAACTATGCTTTTATCTTAACAGAACAAAACAGTACAGGAAATCTGATCAGTTGTTTGTATCCTTTTCCCCTAACTGCTTAGGTCATGCAATTTCCAACATTACTTTGGCTAAATGGATTACTGATTGTATTTCATTGATTTATTCTCAGAAAAGTTTGGAATTGCATCGACCTCCTGGAGCCCACTCCACCAGATCTATGGCTGCCTCATCTGTGTTTTCCTCTAGAATTTCAATTGATGATATTTGTGCTGCAGCCACTTGGTCAAAGACTCATACCTTTGTTGCAAATTGGAAATTGTCTCCAGAAGCAGGTTACCTTTGGCTCAGCAGTGCTCTGGCATATCCTTCCTTGAAGGCTTCCCAAGAATCACGTAGCTGGGGACTCTGACCCATCAATGAAGGACAACATCAGATTTAGAAGTTATGTACTTACCATAATTTGGCATGTGTGTTGTCCATTTCATTCTTCCTCACCTTCCCTCCCAGCCATCCCCCAACCTTGTCATTCCTAGAGGGATCTTCAGAAGATTTTGGAACTCACGTGTTTCAGGTTTGAGCCTCAGTCCTTCCTCTGTCTATCCTGTCTGTATGTTTCATTGGGCAGTAAGGCAACAAACTCGGTCTGAGGAGTAGGGGATGGTGTAGAGCATTATGGGTAGATGGAGGAGCTCAAGATTCAGATCCAAGTCTAAGAGATGCGATTAAATCAGATCTGAGGGTCAGATCCGTAACCTATCAGTGAGGAAGAATGAAAATGGACAACACAGATGCCAAGTTATGGTAAGTACATAACTTCTAATTTCTGGGGATATGTTTTACATGTTCCACCACATGAATAACCAGATCTGTATTATAGCAGCTATTGTAAAAGTGATGTGTATGATCATCTGATAAATAATTACAATTATCACATAAAGCACAAATTCATTTTAAATGCAAAAACTGAGATTTAGGAATGTTTTGAGAACAAAGGTTGGGTGATAGCTGGCAGCAAATAAAAAGGAATTTTTCAATAAAGGTTAAAGAATTTGAGGTGGGCAAGACAGAATTGTTACATCTCCAGTAAATTAAGCTAATACGGTACAGGAGCATATTCTTCTATGTATACCTGAATGAAAGAATGGCACAGATTGTATTCAAGTAAGAATTAATGAATGCTTTTGTGTTTGTATTTTTGTGAAATGGGAGAATGCCTGGGGAATTTAATTGGTTGCATGTCCGTGAATATGTGCTTGCATGCAGTCACTTTTTAAATCTTTTTGTATTAGTCTATATGTGAATGAGTGAATGAATGTGCATTTGGATGTACGGGTACACAGTTAACTAACAGAATTTTATGAACATTGAAATGAAGGGATACTATTAAAGATGCTGTCATTGTTATGGTTCATTGGGGTAGGGAGAATGGGAAGCTGAAAGTAGTGAAGTATAGCACTTTTCACTGAAAAGTACGTTTATGAGTGGATTTTGCAGAGGGCTGCACATTTTATAAAGGAGAGTCAGTGAGGTACAGAAAAATAGTGGCCTTTATCAAGTGCAGAAAAGAAAAGAAAATAGTTTTTGGCATTTTAGGGAAAACTGCAGTAGACTTCACTTTGTGAGTACCCTCTTAAGTTATGTTAGCAACTGTCTCCACAGTTTAAATTATCAACAGTAATATTTGTGCTAATTTCAGCATAACAGTGTGTCTTAGACAGGTAGGTAATCAAAATCACTACTTTTGGTAGGTGAATATGAAGTCACTTACATAATTAGAATGTATTGTTAAGAAGTAAAATATCTGGATCCCCAGACATATTCTATTTTCACTTTTTTATTTTTTACATTTCTTTAATTGAATTTTTTGTGTTCCTATAACCTAGAAGTATGATGCTTTTATCCCTGCCCAGCTTTGCCAAGTACATGACTAAACTTTCTTACCTTTTTATGTACTCTCTTTGTCATTGACAAAAACTCCAAATCGGCATTCCATATCTTCTACAGTATTACTGGCAAAAACCTAAAAAAGAACTGTGCCAAGTACTGACTCAGGTTATACCTTATAAATAATCTTTCCCTCTGCATGGACTCCATTTACTAGTATACATTGTGTCCTATTGTCCACCCAGTGCTTTAATATTAGTGCCATCCTAGAAACCATTCTAAGATCATCCAGTTTTACAGCTTGGATTAGCATGGTCTTTTTCTCAGCTTCATTGACATGAGTGGAGAAAGACATATTGGGCATGATGGTCAGATGAAGAGCAAGTTGCCATAGCGTTGGAAATTGTGCACTGGTGTTGGGGTCTGTCATTTTATTGATTACTCCTCACTGTCTTGAATGGACAGAATGAAGGTGGTAGTTTTGAAAGAAGTAAAGATATATAAAAAAAATCTGTAAAAAAAAAAGTTTGTAAGTCTCCCTTTATCAAGGCATCATACACAGTATGCAAATTTCTCCTGAAAAAATGCAATTGTTTCAGCACATTAGCTCACAACTGCACATTGACATTAAAAGCCAGTGCATTCAGATAGTAAGCCGGATAGTCAGCTCTGTGATGTAGAAGGATAAAACTTCGACTATAACCCAGATTAGCAGGATTTGAGTGGTGGCCTCAGGAGTGGAAGAGCAGGTGGCGTGAGGGAGAAGAATTAAGGACTGGAACCCTTTTTCCTTTTGGGGGAGATTGTGTGAATGTGCACATTCGTGAGCACATTACAGCCATGGTTTCTTCAGTGGAGACTGGAGAAACTTTCTGCAAAGCTTTTCTGGTGATAGAGTATTCAAGTTGGCTTATATCCATTATGGAAGTGAGGGGCAGCTCACCACAAAACACACCCATGGCACATTAGTCCACCATTGGGCTAACTGAGCTTCAACAGTGAACTTGAAGCTTATCCAAGAAAATTTCCAATAGCTGCATGTATAACTTCTTAGGTGACTGTCTCTCATCCATGGGATGGGGGATGGAGCTGCATGCATAACTACTTATGCAACTGGTTATCATCCATGGGATGGAGGAGGAGTTGCATGCATAACTACTTATGCAAATGGTGATCATCCATGGGATGGAGGAAGAGTTGCATGCATAACTACTTATGCAACTGGTTCTCATCCATGGGATGGAGGAGCAGTTGCACGCATAACTACTTATGCAACTGGTTGTCATCATGGGATGGAAGTGGACCAGTTGATAACAAAACCTTGAAGGTCAACAGAAAGTGAATGAGGAAGAAAGTGTTTTGCAGATGTTTCTCTGTTTTGCCAGTATCTTTCTTGTTGAGTCATGTATTCATCTGCTGTGGAACTTTCTTCTAATTTTAGAAACTTATCTGGTACTTAACTGTGCAACAGGCTTTTATAAGCCAGGTGTTTCAGAACATAGCTAGACGCTACACTTACGCAATACCGACCAGCCTAAACTAGGGTAAAAACTGTAAACAGTTATAAGTGTAGCTTACTGGACTGTATGAGTTCTTGAAGAATGGTTTCATTGTGTATTCATGATCTAGTGTGTTGCAAGTCTCAGATTTGTATTGTTTGTTTGATACCTTGGCAAAGTTAGTTTTTTTTCCAAAATGCACATGCGTATTCATATGTTCCCTTAATTTTGTCATAATCTGTTTGGTTGGGACCTGCATGGATCTACTGCAGGGCATTTGTGCTCTTCTACATTAAACTAACAATTTTAGAAGAAAGTGATAAATGTTTCATTACAAGATTTAAGAAACCCATTGTTATGCCCAAGGTAAACATCATTTACAATTGAAACAGTCTATAAAGAACTGTAAGGCATTTATTCCTGAAACAGTATAAAGAAATGCAGTGAATCAGAGTGAGAGATAAATGCTGCTTTATTTGACTGTGGACATAAAAGGTGCACTTAGCCAAGCATACTTACAGTCACAGACATGTAAGTAGTAGTGTAAGTATTCTATGCTTCCTCCCGTTTTAGCTACAAGTTGGGCAGGCAGCTGTGTGTAATACATTTATATATTTATACTTATGGCAAAATACATGTTTATGTACAGGCATATCTTACGTTAGTGTTTAGATGCTGTTGTCAATGTCAGTAATAAGTTCCATTAGTTAAATATCAAAGGGTATTAATGCACTTTTCTGTATTTGTAATGTCAATTGTCAGTAAATTTCCATTCTGTAACTAAGATTATATGGACACTAATGGAGTTATAACACTGGTCCCTGTGTTGTAAGATACGTACAGTGCATGGAGTTCCCCAAATATGGTTTGGATGGGTGAAAAGACAAGCCTGATAAGACCGTTGCTAACATCAGAAAGGTGCTTAACAATTTATGTTCATATTAATCACTGTTGCAGCACCCTAAGCTATATGGCTTATGTCCTGCTAATGATATAAAAAACGGCCAGCTTTGAAAGCTTCAAGGTACCTTTCATGCACCCAAACCATTAGACAGCTTGAGTACTGTGCCCTTCAGAGCTTTCCTATCGCCAAAAAAAAAAAAAAACCTCCTGTCAGGGTTTGAGTATCAGCATTCTGCTTGTGCTGTTCCATTGCTGGGCAAATAAGTTCCCTTTTGGGAAAACCTTCCACATTTAATATTTTATTGTTCCTGTTGTATTTTTAAGCTAGGAAAATGTGTTTTAATGACTGTCATGTGACTTTAGTATACTTTTAAATGGAAGCACACATTTGTTCTTGTCAGTTTAAAAGTTGTTAAAATCTTTTTAAAATAAAATTTTCTGTTGAAAAACTGTTTACTTTTTGAGGTTGGCAAAGTGTATTTAAGTGCATTTTACTATGTTTTGACTGGGAAAAAACTCATTTTCTACTGCTTTCTATTTCTTATCGACTTGCATTGCTAAGCTTCCTTGGGAAAGAAGCACTATTTTCAGCTCGACTATGGAGCAAACTACTGGTCCCCCAGTCTGTCCTCCTTCCAGCAATAAAAATCAAAAGTTAACTAGACAGGCTTTACCACCACAGCAGGCTAATAATTTGCCTCAGCAGCAGGTGGGTGACTGTGCTGTTGGCCAAAGGTGGTTCGTCAGTCCACTCATCTTTCCTAGATCTGTCAGATGTTGCCCATACAGCCACTAATGACTGGGAGTTAGCCATATCCTGTGCGGCTGTTGTGTTTTTCAAAGTGAGCAAGAGAGAGCCACTTTTGTTGGTCTTGGGAGGAGGGGCAGCGAAGGTGCTTGAGCCCATCCCTGGAGAAGCTGCTGTTGACTATAATAAACCTGTTTGCCCCAATGTTCCTGTCAAAAAGAAATAGAAAACTAAACCTTTATCTTCTTCTGCACTAGTTCCACTGAACAGGAGTAATTTGTTACGACTGACTCAGGGTCTGGTACAGGCGAATGACCCTTCTGATAAGGTGGTTTCTGATACAAAGAAAAAAAGATTCCACTTCTGTAGAAGACATTCAAGACCTTGAATCTGTAGAGGAATGTGATGGGACGTATCTTCCCTTCAGATGTCTGATTCAGACTCAGAGGAGAGCTTGATATCTGAATCTCCCTGTGAGGGATTCTCTTTCTTTCAGACTATTCCAGAATGTGACAGTGTTTTCAGTGGGAGAACAGCTAGTTTTCTCAATCCCTTAGAAAATACTTTGAGCTGTTACAACTGGAATTCCCATTGCCTTCACCCATCTCCCCAGTACTGTCAGCAGTGGAGGATGTGTTTGTCACAGACTGTGGTTTCTTGACAGCCAGTCTGCTGCACCTAAGAAAGCAGATAGATTGTACAAAGTTTATCAGTTTTTCAAATATATGTACACTCATCCCAGACCTGAACCAGCAGCTATAGTTTAGTTAATCCAGCTGCTAACAAACATTTTGTAAATTCTAAACTTTCTCCTTCAGACAAGGATGGTAAAGCTAGTTTGGGGAAAAATGTATTTTTTTCTGGAACTTTAATTTTTAGAATTGTAAATTTTTTAAATAAAGTTCATCCTGACTGGTGGTGAAAAGATGAGGAATGTTTTCTCTGCAATTTCCCCTTGTGAGGATAAATTGGCTTTGTGTGATTTATTGCCTTCCATTTTGTCAAGTCACGCCTCATTGTTTAAAGTGTGTATATGGCTCTATAGATATTGTATCTAGGGCTGTTGCCACTGTTGCTGTGTCAAGGAACTTTGTCTGACTGCATTCTCAGAACTTCTCAGAAAATGTAAGAAAATGAGATTTTGAATTCTTCTTTGGATAAAGATTTAGTTTTTTGGACCCCCTGCTGCAGAAGTTTTCAAAAAATGTGAAGACAGAATGGTAAGCTGTTTCAGGGAATATCTTATTTTTCATGCTTTCTTCTCTAAAATTTTCAAGGGATTTTTTTGATCTTTCCAGTTTTGGTAAGAAACAAAATACAGTCAGCAGAAAGATGACATGCAGACATTTAAAAAAGAAGGGTGGTTCCAAAAAGAAAGCAGGAACCACCCTGAAAGGACAGTCAAGGCAGAGTGACTATATAAGAGATCTTGCTCTTCTCCCACCCTAGCAGTCACTTTCCCTTCCAGAAAGTCCAAGTCTCCATTTCTTTCCTTCTTTCTTTGGCAACAATTTGTTTCAAACAAATGAGTTTTGAGGCTGATTCAGTAAGGCTACATGTGGCAGTGGGAAGACGTTTCTCCTTCCTAGGGAATTCTTCCTCATCTGGCAGACCAAACCCTTCTATTTCCTCCTGTCTTATGGCACATGCTGTCATGGGGATAATTGATACAATTTCTCCTCCCCAGGTGAGGAAATACCTTTCTTCAACAAGGTTTTTAGTGACAAAGAAAGGAAATGCTTGAAGACCAGTTCTGGATTTTTCTTTCCTAAATCATTATATGTTAGTGCCCAAGTTCAAAATGCTTTCACTTCTCAGTCTGTTACCCCTTTTTTCCTCATGTGAGCTTTTTTTAGTAACCTTATGTTTAAAAGTTGCTGATAATCACATTCCTATTCATTCAGATTTCAGGTGATTAAGGTTTTGTGTGTCTGGATCACATTATCAGTTCTCTGCTTCACCCTATGGGCTATCCAGTGCTCCAAAAATGTTTACAAGGTGTCTAGTTCCTGTTATAGCCCATTGTAAGCTGGAAGATATCCACATTTTTATTTAGATGACTTGCTTATGCACAGTATGTTTCAAAGTGTCAGGAATCTCTAACTTGACTCAGAGATCTCATACACCGGCTGAGATTCCTAGAGAACATTCAGAAGTCTTTTTTGATTCCATCACACACGATTGTGATTCTGTGATGAGTGCTAGGTGGCTCCCTATTGAAATGTCAGCATTTGAAATGAGAGTGCCAGCAAGATAGAAAAAAAAAGACTGAAAACACAGGAAAAGAGAGAATTGCAAAAATCGCTCTTTTCCTTTAAACTTTTTGCAAGGTGGCAAGCTCCCCTCCCCCAAACTTATATGTAAACTCCAGTATCGCCATACTTCAGAGAAAAGGAATATTCCGAATAATAGCATCTTGGACATGGTATATGCAAGTCTGATCTTTTGGCCATTCAGTCTTTGTACTTTGGGACTCGCTATAGCGGGTCCTGACATTTCAAATGGTACCCTGCTGGACGACACAGTACAAAAAGCTATTTTTCCACCGGAACAACGAGATCTTTATTAAGATCTTTCCCGGGGGAGGTTCCACTCAGATTTCAATCACATTTTGGGAATACCTCAGGATTTTGAGTCTCTTGTGATTCTCATGTTACTTCCTGCAAACTCCACAGGAGAAAGTTACAGTGGTATTTGAAGTCACTGTTTCCAGTACCAACAACCATTATCTTTTCAAATTCTAGATGTTCTTCGTGTTTCACTGTTGCAGTCATTACATTTGGGTAATCCTGCTGGCAGGTTGCCCTCAGCCGGCCTGAATTCCGAAGTCTTGGTTCCTGCGTCGGCTGCTGTTGTCCTTTCCCTGACGTCAGGTCATCAGGGGTATAAAAGAAGCAGCCGACGCAATTTTCTTCAGTCTTTCTTGCCGCACAGTGCCCGAAGCAGTTCACAAGTGCCGGTCGGCCGACTCCTGAGATATTCATGTTCGAGTTTCAGATCCGAAGTCTTCAATAAAGCTAAGTACCCTGTTGGGGAAACTTTTTTCTTGCTCCAGACCGATGTCAGAAAAAGTTAATAATTCTATTTCTTGTGGGAAGCAAATACCTCATAAGGATTTTCATTCTTACTGTATTCCTTACCTAGGCCCTGATCACAACGTTTCTGGTTGTCGGTTCTGTGCTAGATTTAACCAACGCACTATTAAGTGTCGTTATGATTTTGCTTTAAACTATTTTGGACGCCAGTTTAATTATCCAGAAATGTCGTCGGATAGCCATCCGACTACCGGAGTTCACAAAAAACACAAATAAAAGGAAAGAGATAGACAACTGAGGCCCAAAACCGACAACGAAGCTTCTCCTAAGCCAGTCGCCGGTTTGCCGGTCCTCAGGGAGGCACTGTTTCCAGGACCAACAACCATTATCCTTTCAAATTCTAGTTCTGGGATTTGTGAGAAGAGAAATCATTCGGAGGAGACCTCAAATATTCCTGAATCCAGGTCTCCTTTTTTCCCTCCTTTGTCAAAGCAGTCAGTCACCACCGACAACCTCAGTCTTTGCTTGTCAGGGGGAATAAAAATGCATGGTATCTGGGACAACAAAGACCAAAGCACACAAACATAAAAGAAGATGCTTGCTCTTATCAGGGCACTCAACTGCCTGAATCACCTTTGGTCCCTAGGACCTTTTCAACTAGTTGCAGGCAGTACCCCAATGATGTACATAAACTAGTAAGGGGAACCAGATCTTTCTCCCTAAGCAGACTAGCCATGTTAGCATTGGATATAGGGTTACAGCACAGTCTCACTCTGCAGTTATCCTACAGTCTGTTAGATCAAAATTGTATGGCAGACATGCCAAAGAATAAAGACAGACCCACACAAATGGAAAGTATATCAGGGAGTCTTCCATGATTTGATCAATTTGTAAGGAATTCCTCAATTAGACATTTTTGCCTCTTCTCTGAACAATCGGCTGGCAACCTTCTGCCCCAGTACTCCATGGAAGGCGGCTTGCAAGACAGATGCCTTTTCTTTTCCTTGGACAGAAATGTTCCTGTATACTTTTTCAACCTTTACACTGATATCCATGGCACTTTTGAAGATTTGGAAAGAATCCCTCAAAATCATCTGGTAACTCCCTTCTGCCCCAGGTAACAGTGGTTCTCCCTTCTCTTGGAATTGGCCAGGAGCAATTAGCACAAGCTTAGTCACAGACTGGATCTTCTCCCGCAGAAACACGGGCATTTGATACATCCTGACCTCAAAACAACTGCATCTGACTGCATGGATAATAGGGTTTTAATACCTTTTAGTAACCTGCTGAGTGAGGATGTGCAACAGGTACTAATGAAGGCAAGAATGTCTGCTACTATGAAAGCACATATATGCAAATGTAAAAAGGTTTTCTAGTTGTTGCCAGTAAAATAACTAGCACCCATTCAGGGTTGTGTTTCTCTGGTTTTGCAATATTTGTGTTAATTATTTTCCTGTGGACTGTCTTACTCCTGTCAAGGTTCATTTGTCTGGCATTTCATCATGTATATCCATGGATCCCCTCCCATATCAACGCATTCTCATGCAAAAATATTTTTGAAAGAGGTATTGCATAAGAAACCTCCAAGAAAACTGGTGGCCCCCTCCTTGTGATCTTAATTTTGTGTTAGTCTAACACTCACTCCATTTAAACCAGCTCATCTGGCATACTTGAGGTTCATAACATGGAAATCACTTTTACTCATTCCCTGCAAAAATAGTATTTGATTTGAAAGCTATTATGGTAGATCAACCCTTTTTCTTTTTTTTACAGAGACCGGGTTTCTTTGAGAACTTTTTTTTTTTTTTTTGCGGGACTCCATCCGCTAATGATTGTCAGCAGATTTTCATGGTGCCGAGGTGCCAGCTCGACGCCCAACCTTCAACAAAGGCATGCCCATTCACGCATGTCTTTCGAATACCACTCGACTGCGGGGAGGACATGCAGACTCCACACAGAAGGTGCTCCAGCCGATAATCGAACGGGAGAACCTCTTGCAGTGAGGCAACAACGCTACCGCTGCACCACCGCGGCTGTCCCCCGGTTTCTTTGAGAACTAATCCTTCTTTAATGCCTAAAGTGGTATCCAAGTTTACTTTAAGCCAAACTATCTGTCTCTATGTTCTTTCCTGAACCAAAAAATGAGAGAGAAAGAAAGGATACTTCATACATTGGATGTACAAAGACAACTCAAATACTATCTTGACAGAACAAAATCTTTCAGAACTTAATTCAGTTGTTCCTTTATTGTGAAGATAAGAAGGGACAACCTGTGACTAAATTTCTAAGCAGTTGTCTTAGGCTGTTAACTTTTGATATTCCCACCTTCCCACCACAGTCAAACTATTCCTGGCAGGGTCAAGGCACACTTTGCCAGGGGCTTGGCTTTAGTCTATGGCTTTTTGGAAAGGGTTAGACTCAAGTATTCTAGAAGCAGCAACTTGGTCTTCTAAACATGCTTTTACAGAGCACTATAAGCTAGATTTCTTCTCCACGTCTAGGTCATTATTTTCTAGGACCATTTTCCAGGAGCTTCTGGATCCTTACCCTTCCAACTTACAGATGATTTAAGCTATGGTAGTCTACCTATATAGCTTTGGCTACTGCAGCAGTGATCAATATGATGAACACAGTGCAGTTGTGTAAATGCACTTACCATAACAACGGATGTTCGAATGATCACTGCTGCAGAAGTCACTCCCTCTATCCCCATTGTTTTTTGTCGTATTTTGTTATGCCATGGTGTGGACATTTGTTGTTTGTTTTTCCTAAGACTGTCTTCTCAGGGTTTAGCCTCCTTCTCTCAGATGGCATGAATGCTCTGATGGATTTAGTGCCCAAACCTGTCTTCTTGTAATCTGATCTTGAATTCTCATAGGTTCATAGGTGAATACTAGGCTAACTGCTCTGAAGGGTCATTTTAAGCCTAACCCATAATCTGTCTAATAGTTGGGCAAGTTGGAGGTGCCCAGAAGTTTTGGAGGTGCCCAGAAGTTTTGGAAGATGGCCAGCTGTTATATCTTTAGCAGGACATAACCACTGTAGTTTAGGCTATTGCAGCATTGATCATTCAAGTATATACTGTTATGGTAAGTTTATTTATACAACTTACTTTATCAATTGTTATGCACTCCCTCAGTGCGGTTAAGCACTAGTGTCACACTTCACATTGCACAGTGACCACAGAACAAGAGTGATGGGAAGCTGTTAAAACAAGTGAAACATGTTGTGCAGACTTTTTTTAATTCTGAATAAATTATTAAATGGCATCCATATCAGGACATTCAGTGAGAAAGGGGAACTGACATGGCTTCCAAACCATAGGAAGCCACTGGCTTGCAGCATTGTCACAGTATCTAAATGAGGAAAAATAATGCCAGATAAAGGGAGTACAAGCTTCAGTGTTGGAAGAAGAAAAAAAAACCCATAAAAATATCATGTTAATATGTTGTCTGCTCATCTTTTTTAACCTGTGCCATAAGTTTTGTAATAGGGTATATACATTTTATTTGCCCAACAGTACTTACATTCAGTGAAATGTGATTCGGTGAAATGAGTTTTCAGTGATTTGAGCTTTCAGCGATTTGGTGCGAGTGATTTGAAATTCAGTGAAATGTGTATATATATATATATATATATATATATATATATATATATATATATATATACACACACACACACGTGTGTGTGCCCGTGCAATTGTTAAAATTTTGTCTAATACTTAAGTAGCAATTTAAATACTTTTATCAATAAGAATGGGATGGAGTGTGCAGCTGCAATGAATGTTATTGTTTTTACGTTTTTTGGTCTGATGCAGTTTTTATATTCAAAACTTCATTATATGAGATATCCTGCAAATATGTAGCTTTCTTCCTTCTAGCACCAAATCCATTTCTATCCCGCATTAAAAAAGGATATGAATAAATAAATGCAGAAGGAAATAAAAGACTCCAGCTTTTATTCCAAAGTGGTACATTAATCCAGAGAAAGCATGGACAAAATCAAGCACCCCTTCCTGCTGCATGAAATCATAATCGCTGGGAAAGTAAAACTTGTCACCATGTTTTTATTCATGCTGAAGGAAAAACAGTTCAAACAGTAACAACTAAAAGTACAGTTTTGCCTACACAGTAACACTTAGTAGTAACTCCTAAATGTAAACTAACACCATATCCCTTACGTAAATTGTCTCGTATTCATTGTTTGTTATTCAAATGTTTAATATCTACTAATGTGTACCTGTTAACATTTTGAAAAAGAAGTAAATGATATAGTAAGAGCTGATAAGAATAGAGAGTAATGAAGAGTGCTAAGAGTATATGTGGGATGAAGCATAGAGAGTAATGAAGAGTGCTAAGAGTATATGTGGGATGAAGCATAGAGAGTAATGAAGAGTGCTAAGAGTATATGTGGGATGAAGCATAGAGAGTAATGAAGAGTGCTAAGAGTATATGTGGGATGAAGCATATTGAGTAATGAAGAGTGCTAAGAGTATATGTGGGATGAAGCATAGAAAAAGTGAAGTTAGAAATATTAGATGGTGAATTTTGTTAAAAGGGAGAGTTAGATGATCTGCATAAATATCACAAGTGGAAGTGAGTTAGATTTGTGCTCCTTGGAGATATCAGTGGGCCCACCAACAGGCATCATGTTGGTCACAGAAATCATTGTGTGATAAGCACTGTGGTTATATATAGAAGACAAAGCAAAAGGCCACTGATGGACATATATTTAGTCAGCATCTCTGAATCACATCCATCCTGGCAGAGATTAAGTGGGTGAGTGGTACTTCTGAAGTACTTAAAACCTGACAGAAGTTAGGTGGGTGACCCAAAATCTCTAAAGCAGTTCCAGCACGACAGATGCTAGGAATGTGATCCAGCATTTCTGAAGCACTTCTGGCATGACAGAGGTTAGGTGCATCAGTGAGCATCTCCAAAACACTTAACAACATGACAGAGGATGGGTAAGTGAGTAGCATCCTTAAAGTACTTATAGCCTGACAAATGATAGGTGGGTGAGAGGGCATCTCTGAAGCATAGGTGGGTGAAAGGGCATCTCTGAAGCAGTTATAGCATGACAGAGGTTAGGTGTGTGAGGGAGCATCTGTGAAGCAGTGACATGACAGCCTGATAGAGGTTAGGAGGTAAAGATGGCATCTATGAAGCAGCTACAGCACGACAGAGCTTAGGTATGTGAAAGGGTATCTCTGAAGCAGTTATAGCATGACAAAAGGATAGATAGATAGATAGATAGATAGATAGATAGATAGATAGATAGATAGATGAGACAGTATCTCTGAAACACTTACAGCCTGACAGAGGCTGGGTAGGCGAGCCAGCATCTCCAAATCAGTTGCATCATGCAAAGATTTTGTGGGAGAGCCAACCTCTCTGAAACTCTTAAAGCTTGACAGAGTTTAGGAGGGTAAGTCCACATATCTGAAGCTCTTAAAGCCTGATGGACGATAGATGGTTGAGTCTGCATCTTTGAAGCTCTTAAAGCCTGACAGAGGTTAGGTGGGTGAATCTGCATCACTGAAGGTCTTGTATCCTGAGAGAGGATAAAAATAATACCTCAGCTAGCTGCAAGTGATGGCCGCACAACGTCTGACTTTTGCTTCCGCTGTCTGCATTGGTAAGCAGTAGAGGAATGAAATGTTCCACTGAGGTTTTGACAAATTAGCTGGACAAGTAACATGCGAAAGACATAAAAATAAATAAATAAAACTTAATTTTTAGTGAAGAATAATTATTTAATGTGTAAATCTGAAAGACCTAAATTGGGCACTGATTGCCTAATGGATATGGCATTGACCTAAGCCAGGGGGTTTGGGTTTGACCAACATCTTAGGTGAGGTAACTTTGTGTGCATTTGTGTGTCATTCAGCACAGAAGATTGAGGCTGTGAGGATTTTCCTGTATTCCAGGAGATGATTCCTCGGCCTTCATTTGCTGACTGTATGACTCTATGCAAGGCAGTTATCAGTGATCTGGGGCAGTTTGGAACTTGAGATAGGCTCCTTAATAGTCTCCTGGACCACATGCATAGCAACTACTGTATATATGAATATATGCATTCCAGCCTGTCTCCATGACATAGGATGCTTTTTCTAATTTTTGCTGATGATTGCATTATATTAACAGGTGCCTATATCACATTTTTAATTTCTGATGTTATTTTTGATGCATGCATCATTGCTGTGCTGTGTACATAGTACTGGAATCTACTGCCAAATTATATTTTTGAACATTCATGAAATAAAGCACTTAGATGAATTATCATGCACCCATGTTTATCAGTGAGCAAAACTGTCGAGATTGCAATTTTGTTATTTCAGAGACCTTTGCAAAATACTTCTGTGAAAATTGTGGATCATGTATTTTGATGGCGATGAGTGCCAGTTCTAAACTATTATTTTAGTAGGCATTTAAAGGAAATTAAATCTAGCAATCTGTTAGTTTAGCATTTAGAGATATAATTAATATAATTTCTCCATTACTTTTCAGTAATTTTCTTTTTCATTATTTTTCAGGCATCTTTTGTTATTGTCTACCTTTGAAACTTTTTTGACTAAGTGATGCGACACTAAAAAGATGAGTACCACTTTACTGTTGCTTGGGATATTGTACTTTGTGCAGGGGATACCATATGGATTACAATCCAGTTTATTGCCAGTTTACCTCAGAACTGTGGGATTGTCATTTACGAAAATTAGCTTGACCAAAGCCTTGTACTTTCCTTGGACCCTAAAAGTGGTCTGGGCTCCTTTTGTTGACCAGTATGGAACGAAACAGAGATGGCTTCTTATCAGCATGTGTGGATTAGCTATGTGTTGCTTATTATGTGCTAGTCTCTCTCCAGAGTCTGATTTCCAGCTAGTGGCAGCAGTCTTTCTGTTTATGAACTTTTTTGCATCTGTGCAGGATGTTGCTGTTGATGGTCTGGCAGTCCGAATCCTGAGATATGAAGAAGTTGGCTATGGCAACACTGTTCAAGTGGTGGGTTACAAAATAGGTTCTGTTTTAGCAGGAGGTGGCCTTCTGACAGTAATGGACCTACTGGGATGGACGTTTATATTCTTCCTTCTAACTGGTATATATTTAGTGGCTATTATCTATGCTTCGTCAGAATTTGGGAATACCTCTGTAAACCAACCGTGTGGGGGGAAAAAACCCTCAAGGACTCTGAACCCCATGACAATAGTAAAAGACTTTATTGCTGTGCCAGCAACAACCTGGACTGTTATTTTTGTTTTGATTTACAAACTGGGTGAGTTCATATTTTATTACTTTTCACACGAATGTCAGATAAAGTCAGGAATCTATGCGATAAAGTTATATGGTATTGTTTAAACTGAGAGAAAACTCTAGTTGATTTCCGAAAAGAGGGTTTGTAATGTGGTATGAGCTGATAAGTATAATGTAAGTTCTGAAGTCTAAGTCTCTCCTTGATGGGGTAGTTTTTATCAGAATTTGGAACCTTTGTTTAGTAGAACTTGCATTTTAGGACAGCCACATACTTGTGTCAGTGTATTCTATGCTGTAATATTTTGACTGCATACGTTTGACTATCTCCTTTATTTATTTATTTATAGCCACTTGGACAGATTTGAACTAGTACTTGCAGATAATGTTAGTAAAATTCCTGTATTCACTCTCCTTTTAATCTGTCTTTGTGGTTATTAATTAGCATCCATAAGGTGGATGGACCAATCCTTTTTCATTTTAGTATGGACGAAGTCTACTCATTGATGCAACTTACTTTTAGGTCAGAATTTCATAACAGGAAACATCACTGAGAGATCTGGACAAGGATTAGCCGTCCTAGAGGTAAGTCAGTGTTGAGAGCAGCCTTTTGCTTCTAACAGGTACCGAGTTCATCCTTTGCTAACAAGTACTTGAGCCTATGCTGGCCTGTGTTGAGACAGAGGACTAGAAGGCCAGAGAGACTTTTGTCTTGGCACCCACCTTCAGAGTTTTGCCTTGAGTTTCAAGGACCTCCTTTAGTCAGCTGAAGTATGGGTTTATCTTACCTGATCTTCGGGAATGGCCTTTCAGATTACTTGTTGCTGAACAATGGAACTTGAGGCCATGGCCTTTCTTTCTAGGACTTTATCAGGCTTGGTTGTGTCAGTTAGTCCTGGCTTAAGATGAACTTTCAGGAGGTCCTATGCCGTGCCACTAAGGCCTAACACATCAAATATTTGCTTGATTCGGGCTGGGGGCAGAAGTCTGTGGTGTACAGACATTAGTCTGATGCTAGTACTGGTTTTAGTCCAGGGATCTGTCTGACATGCAATGCCTTTGGCATGCATTTACTCACTTGAGGTAACTACCACTCACATGCACACTTTAGCAAGAATTGTTTATGTAGTTTTATTTTTTTGGAGAGTGAGGAAATCCTTCACTTTTAAGCTTTCCTTGGGAATCTGAGGATATATATATTTTTAAACATCTTTATTGAATTATCACTCGTGACATAGGCAGTCTGAGGATGTTGAGGTTTTTGTCTACGAAATGGACAAGGATAATGAGTACTCCAGTCCTTTATCACAACCATACAGATGGGGATACTGTACAATTCAGTAAGTCTGTTTTCTTTGGTCTTATTCTGTTTTCCCAGCTCTCCAGTCTTTCTATTTGGGGAAGGAACCCAGGGCACCATGACTGTACTGTAACTCTCACAAAGACAAATATCTGATATAACTTTCCAGCTGACTGGAGTAGGTTACTATCCAAGTGTCCTTGAACTGCCTCATTTTTGGGATTGGCAGGCCAACATTGGCTTCAAAGATCATAGTCTTTTTTTTGTCCTGCCTTCTGATAAGGAATCAGAAACTTTGGACATGTGTGAAGAGAGAGTTTACTGCTATGCCACATTGAGTAATAGGGCCATCATCAATGTTTCTTACTAGTCTAAACTCCAGTCTTTTCTAATGGATCTGGCACTGGATTGCTTGGAGAGTTCCTGAAATATGGGTCCAGGCTGACCCTTTTCCTTTGTCTGCGTATTACTGATATGGTCTCATGTGTAGCACATTGAAATTTGGATTGTGCAACACTGTGGGCAGAGCCACGGATACATTTTGCACAACATACCTAACCAAGATTGCCAGTACAAAGCCTAAACAAGAAACAGTATTCACAGTTGATTAAGAATTATTATTTAGGCAGTCTTTGCAGGACCTGGTTGATGACTACCTGGAAAGGAAACATTATTGCCACTGTCAGTACACATGGGAGGTTGCACGAAGTCAATGAAAATGTCAGCCATAAAAGAGACATCTGCACGTACTTTCCTCAGAATAAGTTAGCCCCGTGAGGAAAGTAATCCAAAGGCCACATAACAAAGAGTCATCCTAGGCAAGAACAAGTAGTAGGGGAAGACGGGAAGGATAGAATATTGCAACATAGAAGAGAAGGACATCTATGGATATGGTACAATTTTACAGAAATCTTTTATGTCCTTCTAGTCAGTGTTGCAGTATTCTTTACATATGGGAGAGTGCAAAAGCTCAAAAGGAACGCTGGGAGGAGGAAGGAGTAGAGGAAGACAAAGAAGAGGCATTTTCTACAAATTCATGCAGAATTGCCCATATGTAAAGAATACTGTGACATAGAAGAGAAGGACATCTATGGTTATGGTAAGATTTTACACAACTATTCTGTCTGTCTGTCTGTGTGGAAGGTCCATTTCCTCTTACTACAGCCACAACATCTCTTCCAGGAAGAGGACAAGGCCTTATTGTCATTGCAGAGTAGAGACTATGCATCCCTTGACAGCTCTCCCTGCTCCACCCCTAACTGGCTGGCTTCTCTGAGGAGCTAATTCTGCAAGACAGAATGTGACAGATTTATCTTTGATGTGAGTATACCATGGGCTTGTGAGGTGGTTCTCCCACTTTACCCTGACTTGGATGACCAGGCATGGAAGGGTTTTGTCATGCTTCAGATTTTATCAGTCCTTGCTCTACAAAACATCTGCTGGCAGTTTCAGGTTTTCCAAAGCTGTTATGGCAGGGATAGGCTTGTGGCTGAGGTGGTGACTCAGTCTATCCCATTCTCAGAAGTAGGGTAAGAATTTCTTCTCCTTCCACTTCCATGTGTGAAATTTCTATCCTTAGCATCTCCTCTCATCATCATCCCCTTTTTTCCCATTTCATACATGAGGTTGGAATGTCATATCAACTGTTGCCATATCTCTCAATTTTCAGTGTCACTCTCCTTCCTTCTTCAAAAGTCAAGACTGATTGTTGCAGGTATTCACTCATACAGTCCATACATCTCTTTGCTGGATGCCCTTGTTTCCTTTTGCCTTCTTCCTGTTTGTCCTAAGTCATCTTCAACAGATTGTCTTCTGCTTTTTGCACATTGCCCAAACCACCATAATCTGTTTTTGTTGACCTTCTCTGCAGTTGGAGCTACTTTGGTGTCTGCTCTGATGTCCTAATTTCTTTGTCTGTCCACAGTGCACATCCGACCACCTGTTTCAGGTACTTCATCTCCATTACCTCTGGCTTCCTCACCTGCTGTACCTTTACTCCCCAGGTTTCTGTACTGTACAGTAGTACTGGTTGCACCACTGTTTTTTTGCACTTTACTTTTCAGCTTCTTTGACATTCTTCTGTCATACGCTACCTCTGGCACTCTGTGCTAGTTGGCTGTAACCACTCTGATTCTAGCTTTGACCACTTTTTTCATTAGGGTATGGTGTATTTTTATGTATAACTCTTGAATTATTGTTTTGCCATAGAAACTTGAAAACTAATAGACATAACAAAATTTATAAGGAATATGTGATACTGAATTGGTACTGAAGTAAAAAGATCCTCAGAGAAATATTCATTTTAATTACGGAGGATCTTGCTAGAGGTTCAGATTTCATTTTTATCCTGTTTTTCCTATCTGTTTTGGTGTTATTCTTAGCTAAACAAAATTGATACAGGCAGATGAACAAATATTCTGTTTCTTTTAACTTTGCTGTGTTTTAGTTCACTTAATAAAATATTAATAGAAGTGGGCAGCATAGTGGTGCATCAGTTAGAGGAGTTGTCTCACAGCAAGAGGTTCTCCGGTTCAATTCCCCGCTAGAGTGCCTTCTGTGCTGAGTCTGCATGTCCACCTTGTGTTCGTGTGGGTTTTCTGTGGGTTTTCTTTGGGTGCTCAGGCTTCCTCCCACATTCCCAAGACGTGCTGCAGGTGAATTGGACATTTTAGATTGACCCTACATGTGAGTGTGCATGTGTGTGCCTTCTGAAGAAGTTTGGGTGCAACTCGACACTGTAAAACTCTACTGCTACTCATTCTGTGGACCAATGATCCAGTGTGGTGACCCCTAACAAGAGCAGCTGAAAGGAGAAGAAGAATAAAATATTAATAGAAGTGTCAAGAGAAGGATTTATTTTTGTATTTGAGTTGTTGGGGGGAATAAAAAATAGTTCTAGACTGAGTTTAGAGTTGGCAGCTGTACCATAATCCTTTATAGCTTCTAATACTATTATAATATTTAAAGTATACTGATCTTAGATATTCTCATACATTTTTGTTTCAAAGAAAGAAAAAAGTGGTAGCGTGGCAGAAGTGCCAATTAAAATTCTTATCAGTTCAAAGAACTTGCCACTGATAAAAAAGCAGGTAGATGCTGACTGAATCATAGAGGACAGCCTGAATGTGTTTGTTAGGAAATCTAATTTTATTCAATATCACAAGAGAAAAGGAATAAGCTCTTTGTCAAAGACATTGCTAGCATCATCTATATATAACACTGCTTTCTATTCACTCTTGCTTGCTTTGTGATAGTATTAATTCTAACATGATGTGGTTGTCTTGGGTTTACCTGATTTCCATAAAACCTCATACTGTAGCCATCTTCATTTTGTCCTTATTTTACTAGCCTAGACCTAGCAATACATGTATATCCTATTGATTCTATCCTCCATATAGTGTCATAACTATTCATTAACAAGATTACATGCATACTTACATTTCAGTGTAATTTTTTTGCCATATTTAACACTTTTCAGTTTCTCCTCTCAGTGATGCATCACCCCATTATCTTGGTTTTGTTTCCCAAAAAAGATTTAGGTTGCATCTTACCTCATTAAATGCTTCATATGTACATTTTTTCATTATACCCTTTGTACTGCATTTTTGTAAAGCTACTGTTATTTTATATTATCACATCAGTCCTTTATGGTGGTAATAAAATTACTAACTCCCTTTTTGTTCAGACAATGTTTTGCGAACCTTCTTTATCTTCTTTTAACGCAACCTTCCTCATAATATAGTATCTCTTTTATTTTTATTTTTATGTTTTTTGCCCCAGATGTATTTTCAAGATGGCCTACATCTCCTGTGCATGTTTATAAAGTACAGTTATTATAAATGTACAGTTTGGCTAAGGGAGCTACATTACATGCCTACATATAAAATGGAGACATCCTCTATCAGTCTTTTTTTTTTTTTCCCTTTCATCTGCAATCATTCGTATTACAATTATCATTATATTTGAACTATCTTGTTTCATGTCCAACATTTTATTTATTGAAGCTATTTAAACAATTGTCCCTCAGTCATTTATGCATCAGTTTCATCTCCACACTTCCTCATATTATTCATCAGATTGCATACATAATGTCGAGACAAAGCCTTAATTTCTTCTGCTCATGCACCTCTCCCAACAAGTCTCAGATGTACCCTTGTCTTATCTCAGATGACCATATTTATTTATTTACATTTGTTGACTGGGAGAGTCCGACTGGACACAGGTCCATTTTCAGCAGAGGCCCGGGGAGAAAAGCTCCACGTTAAGTATTATTTACATTATACAGTTAAAAAGCATAGCATTTAAATATAGACATTAGTCCAGTTAAGGATGCAAGAAAAGAAGAAAACAGGTGTAAAACAGATGTAAAACAGCTGTAGAACATAGTACAATTTTAAAATATGGTGGCATATACTAAACATGGTTACAAATGTAGTTGAGATTCATCAGTGAACAATTGATACAATCTGTTTTTGAGGTACATAACAGCTATTAGCAGTTGTTGCTACAAGAAGTTAGTATTATGTGGTAGGTAGCTGGGAACATGAGTAGCCAAGCTTGCTAAGAGTAGGTTGTTGATAGGGGGCTGAGAGAGATAGTGGGTGGGGGGGAGTGGATGGTATTGGGGGGGGGGTTGCAAGGGCATATCTGGCAAGTTTTGAAGTGTGATTTTAGTAAGGATTTAAAGTGGGTGCAAGAAGTTACAGAGGTAATTGAGGATGGGAGGGAGTTCCAGAGTTTGGTTATAGTGCAGGAGAATACTGCTTCTCCATCAGAGTTAATGGCTCTTGTGACCTGTAGGAGGTTTTTGTGTCTGGATCTTAGTGGTCTCGTGGTTATGTAGGGTTGGAGTAGATTCTGGAGGGATGGGACTTTTAGTGGTTGGTTTATTAGTTTGTGGGCGAGTGCGAGTTGGTACCATTGAAGGAGGTGGGGGAGCTCTAGCCAGCCCAGTTCTGCTAGTGAGAGACAGTGGTGAGTACGGCAGGAAGCCCCTGTTGCGAATTTGGCGATTTTGTTGTAGCAGGTTGAGCTTATGTAGACCACATTGTCTAAGGTTAGTAAATATTGGAGAGGCGTAGAGCAGGGTAGAGATAAGATGAGAATTTGCTACCGAAATTTTAGCTGCTTTGGTAAGTAGTTGCCGATTTCTATATAATGCTCCTAGATTTTGTGCACTTTTTAATGGTCATGGAAATATGAATGTCAAAGTTCAGTTTGTCTATTTCTACTCCTAGTAATTTGGTGTGTTCTGTAGGATGGATGGTGGTGTTGTCTTTTGCTGTGATGTTAAAGTGAGAGCTGTCTAGGGTAAGTTTGGTGGGTTGGAAGATTAGTAATTTTGTTTTGTTTGGGTTGAGTATTAGTTGGGCATCTGATAACCAAGTTTCAATAGAAGAAAATGCTTCCTGGGTGACTTTTGCAGTTCTGGTAGGGAGTGGGCTGTGCAGATGATGGTTGAGTCATCTGCGTATTGTATGATTGTGCCATGTGTTGTGGCTGAGGCTAGATTATTGGTGAAAATAGAGAAGAGTAGGGGTCCCAGGATGGACCCTTGGGGAACTCCTATGGAGACTGGTAGTTGGGGGGGTAGGTTGTCCTGCCAAACAACTGCTTGTTGGCGGTCAGATAGGTAACTCTGAAACCAGTTGATGACTGGTTGAGAGAAGGATAGGTTATAGAGAAGAGAGATGAGTTGTTTGTGTGGGACCATGTCGAAAGCTTTAGAGAGGTCTAGGAAGGTAGCTGAGGAGAGAGAACCTGTATTTTTATTTTGTAGGATAGTGTTAGAGAAAGAGAATAAGGTGGTGGTGGTGCTATGGTTAGGTTGGAAACTGTGTTGTGTGTTGGAGAGAAGTTTGTTAGCAAGGAGGTGATCTAAGACTTGAGAATGAATGCATCTCTAGTATTTTGGAGAGTGGTGAGAGAATAGCTGTGGGACAGTAATTGGTTAGATCTGTGGAGGGGCCTCCTTTGTGTAGGAGAATTATGTTTGAGACTTTCCATAGTGTGGGAACATAACTTTCTGACAGAGATCTGTTAATCAAGAGTGATACGGGGTAGGCTAAAACATCAGCTGCAAGTTGAATGTATTCACCTGGGAGGTTGTCTGCTGCTAATCTGGTGGTTTTAAATTTAGATAGTAGTTTTATTTTGGAGGTAGGAACAGGAGAGAAATAGAAGCTAGTTGGGAGATTTAGTTCTAGTTAATGGTGTGGGTTTATGGGGGTTGTGTTGTCTAGTTAGTGATGGTACGGTTTGTGTGAAGTGATTGTTGAAAGAAGTAGCAATATTTTCGGAGGAGTGAGTTAAGTTAGGAGTGGGTGTACTTACTTTACCTGGGTGGAGGATGGAGTTTATTGGGGACCAGAATTGTTTGGGGTTATGTTGGGAGGAGGTAAGGGCAGACTGGTAGTATTGAATTTTGTCCTGTTTTATAAGCCTGTTAGTTCTGTTGCGTAGTTCTAGGAATTTCTGCCTAGTAGAGGGGGTTTTGGTTTTGTGCCAGTTACCCACGTTTTATCCCTGTTTTTCATTTCAGACTTGGTGTTTTTTGTAGCCATCGGGATTATTGGGCTCTAGTTCGGGAACGTCTTATGGGGGCGTGGTAATTAAGGATGCTTAGGAATGTTTTATTAAAGTAGTCATCTAGTTTGAGGTATTTTAGAGGTTGCCAGTTACAGTCTTTTAGGGATGAGCTGAAGGAGAGAGGGATGAAGTTAGGTTTTTTGCGTATTTGACGGTAGATGATGGGTTTTGCTTTATAAAGGCGTTTTCTTAGTAAGAAGGTTGGGAGTGATCACTGAGGCTGTCAGATAAGCAGCCTGCTATATACGACTGGGGGCTCTTATTGACTAGTATCCAATCAAGGGTAGTGTGTTTGTTGGAGTTATTTATCCTAGTAGGTGACTGGATTAGTTGGATGAAGCCATGAAGATTTACATAATGGGTTGGGTGGTTGCTAGAGCAGGATTGCCAGTCAGTGTTGAAATCTCCTAGAATTGAAGTTTCTTGGGGTAGGTGGTGGGTAGTCCAGTTGGGGAGGTTTTCAAGTGGAGGGATGTTGTGGCCAGGTGGGAAGTAGCAAACTATTATGTTTAGGGTTTTATTTTGGTTTATTTTAAGGTTGGTATATATTATTTCTTCCTTACCTATTTGGGGAGCTGCTAATTTTAAAGATCTGGATGTCTAGATGCTGCTTAAATATTATAGCTATACCACCTCCTTTTTTGTTTAGTCGGTTTACTCGTAATTTATTGTAACTGGTAGGGAGGATTTGCTTATTAGTAATGTGTGGTTTTAACCATGTTTCTGTAAGGATCACTGCATCAGGGGAGAAGAAGTCTATGTTGGCATGGAATTCATGCACCTTGTTGCATATACTTCTAATATTTAGGCTTATCAGAAGGAGGTTGGTTGGCTTTCTATTGGCTGTGATTTGGGAGATGTGGTTTGTAGTATGATTATGAGGGGAGGGGTTGGAGATAGAAGGACCAGGATTAGGATGGATGTCTCCACTGAGTGCTAAGTTGGATATGGATAAGATTATTAGTTTTATCAATTTCTGTATATGCTTGCTTATAAGGGAAGTTTTTTAATTGTGTTCTGTGGGTAATAGGTATGGTGATAGGGTTATGTTTGGTTGTGGGGTTGTTTTTAGTTTAGGTATTGTGGTCTGTAGTCTATATAGAGGATGTATTGGGAAGGTTGTTGATCTGATGAGAGAGTAGTAGAGTAGAGGTGGGATATGAGTGGTGGTGTGTGTGGTGGTACAGTGGTAGTGGTTGAGTGCAGGAATGGTGGAGGTTTGGTAAGATGTGATGTATGCAAGGAGTGTGCATGCAGTGAGTATAGGTATGGTGTGCTTGTACATATTAGCTGAGTAGGAGGGATAGTAGTGAGAAGTTGTAGGAGGAAGTATAGATGTGGTGATGTTATAGGTTGAAGGGTGGGAGGGGTTACTGTTTGTAATAAAGGTAGGACCATTGGGGGCGGGTGGGAATTGAGGGGAGGGGAGCGTAGTGGGCAACAGATTAAGGAAGACTATCAGTAGGTTTATAGGTTATAATGAAAAGGGCTGGCCCTGATTAGGTTGCAGTTGTTCTTATGGAGAGGGGTAGGATCAGAATAGACCAGAAAAGTGGTAGATAGCTTGTTTGGTACTGGATGTGTTATCGTTTTACCGCTTTGTCCAAATAAAGGATTTGAATCAGCTATTGAGTTTTTTATACGCTGCAACATTTTTTCGCTTCAGTGTGGATTTACACCTGACATTACAGTGACTACTTTTGGTATGTTGAGCTAAGCTGGGTCCTGCTCGTGGGAGCATTTTGTTATTTGGCTTTACCCCTTGTTTGTTTGCAAAGTGGTAGATAGCCAATAGTATGATGAAAAGGGCTGGCCGTGATTTCACAGATATGCAAGTCTACAGAAACAATAAGAAAAGACAGTAGGTACTCTGACTTGCTTGTTTTGCATACCTGTCTTACTTGAAATAAAATAAGCCAATTTTACCAAGGAGTTATGTGGAAATTAGGAAGACAAGAATTTATAAGAGAAAAGGTTTAGTAGAAGTAGAGAAACAGCAGAACATACAAATAGTACAGCATATAAAGACAGATTGCAGTTAGAAGTACAGAATGGGGGGGGGGCAGCTGGGGGGGGGGCAGCTAATGTTCTGAAACAATAAGAAAATCAGTAGGTACTTTGGACTTAACTTGTTTTGCATACCTCTCTTTTGAAATAAAATAAATACTTGTAACCAGGAGTATGTGGGATTTAGAAAGACCACAAGTTATAGGAGAAAGGGTTTAGTAATACTAGAAAAACAGCAGGGCTTTCAAATAGTTGAAACAGCTTGCAAAGGGAGACTGCAGTTAGGAAGTACAGTATGGGGAGGGGGCAAGCTAACGTCCGTGATGGAGTGCTTTACTTAAAAATAGAAATTAAACAAGGGCTAGCAATTAATTTTGTCTGGAGGATAAAACATAATTTTTGTATATTTTGAAAATAACAGTCATTTCAAGGTTGCCTGGTTCTGTTAAAGAGCACTGCAGGCCAATAGATCGAACTTGGCTTGGTGGGGATCCAGGGAAAGTAGAATTAAAAGGAGAAGCTGTGAACAAAAATAATCAATATTAATACAAAATACAGCAGCTGTTAAGAAATGCAAAAAAAAAAAAAAAAAACAAAGCTGATAACAGAGGAGTGGAAAGAAAAGGAAAACTAAGTAATCTATACAAAGATAAATGCCTCAGTTTGTGATAATGTGAAAATTAAGACAAGTTGTCATCAGTTATCACATTCAACAGATTAATGCAGTTGCAAATATATAGGAATACTGATTCCAATTAAGTGGTATAACACATTCTAAATCAATAGGTAATGAAATGTGCACACTACTAACTAGGCATTTCTAAAAAATGCAATAAAATGAGCAGTAAAGAAATAATATTCTAACATTGAATGCTCTACACAAAAAAGCTCTAACAAGTCTATACTCTACAGTATCTGAGCCTACGAATACAATGGCTAAGTAAACAGTTTCAAGCACACACAGTTACTGAAAATACTGTCTCCCATAAAAATACATGTCTAGCTTCATTACACTTTACAATGGCGTAAATCAACATCAATATATTTTACAAATGAAAAGAAACAAATATGAAAAATAACCTTAGGTATGAGCACTCCATCCAAAGAGACAAGCAGCTACACCAAAAGGATTTTAAAAATGGCTCCTGTAGCTTAAGAAAGCTAGGTTAGGCTGTAATAGGTCTTGTGGGGGAGGGGAGGACAGAATAGACCAGAAAATGTGGTGGATAACCAATAGTGTAATGAAAAGGGCTGGCCCTGATTAGGCTGCAATTGTTCTTGTGGGGAGGGGGAGGATCAGAATAGACCAGAAAAGTGGTGGATAGCCAATAGTATGATGAAAAGGGCTGGCCCTAATTTCACAGATATGCAAGTCTACAGAAACAATAAGAAAAGGCAGTAGGTACATGTAGATCAGGATGCAGGTATATACAAACAGGGAAAGATGCATAGAAAAATAGAGGGCCCAGTTTATAAAATAGTTGCAGTCAGTGTAAGTGGCTTACTGTTTTATAGGTAAGCCTTGCACTGGATTAAGTCACTTAGAAAAAGAGCAAGTCTTTAGGAATCTGGCCCAGAGAAAGAGAAAAAAAAAAAAAAAACACACGCACACAAGTGCAACATTTTTTAAGTGAGCCATTGCACTGTCTCCTTTCTGCCCAGTTCTTGTTACTTATGTAATCACCTTAGCCATTTTTATTCCTTTCCAGCTTATTCGGTGCCTACACCAAAGATCTCTTTACTTGTTTTGTCTAGTGGCCCCTTATGGCTTCTTCTGTCTTTCTGGCCTTCTCTTGCTCTCTCACTCTTTTTCTCTCTCGCTCTTTCACTGACTTCCTCCCTATACTCTCCACTGCGTCTAAGCCTCAGTCCTGGAGAGGAACGCTCCATCTGATGTTGTAAATCTTTGTTTATTCATTACCATTAGGACCACGGTTCCATCCACGGAACCGATACGGCTGTTTCCAAGCTCGCGCCAGCCAAAAACTCTCAGCTAAAACCTACCCATAATGCCCCTCTCCTAGTTAATTCAGATCTCATTTGCTGTGTTCCTAGTCAGATGTGCTAGCTCTCTCTCTCAAAGCTAAGTAGAAAATTGTTAATTTTAAGACAGTTTCTCTTCAAAATTATTTAATTTTTAGTCAAGTTAGCATTTTCTCACTGTCGCCTATAACCTAAGCCTATTTCCTACCCTTTTCCTTGGTAATTTAATTTTTTACCTTTATTGGTACTGTCCCTCTCTCCTGTCTTTGACAGGCCTTTCCTTTTTACTAGTGTTTTTTTTTTTTTTTAAATAACATCATTGTTATGTTCTCCCTTAATTTTTCTATAGGATAGCCTTGTTGCCTTACTATTTCAGACAAAGCTAAGTTGGGATTTAAACAGTGTGACAAGTGTGGACGTAAGATGCCTAACTCAGATACACATGTTCGTTGTGTCTACTGTTTGGGCGTGGATCATATTAAAGCTGACTGTGACATTTGTGCTAGTTTTAGTAATTGTACACTAGCAGAATGTAAAAATAAACTTATCTTAAAAGGATTGCTCAAGACACCTTTTTCAGAGGCTCTATCTGGGTCGGAGGTCTCACCTCCTCCAAAGACCAAAAAACATAAGGAAAAATGGATCACTCAAGACACCTTTTTCGGAGGCGCTATCTAGGTCGGAGGTCTCACCCTGATCAAAGACCAAAAAACATAAGGAAAAACGGATTACTCAAGACAACTTTTTCAGAGACTCTATCTGGGTTGGAGGTCTCACCCCCTCCACAGACCAAAAAACATAAGGAAAAACGAATTACTCAAGGCATCTTTTTCAGAGACTCTATCTGGGTTGGAGGTCTCACACCCTCCAAAGACCAAAAAACCAAAAAACATAAGGACAAATGGAGTCACTTGCTTCCTGCATCTCCGTCAGTTACGGAACCGAGTCAGCTCCATGCTTCGCCGGCTCCCTCGGCGCAGACCTCTTTGGCACCAGGCACTGTGTCTTCTCCCTCAGTGCCGTCCATGATATTCACCCCTATTTCGGTTCCGACCTCGGCACCACTGACTCTGGTGCTGTCCTTGGATCTGACATCTGCTTCGATGACTGTACCTGCTTCGGCACCATCCCCAGCCACAGTGCCGATAGTTTCTTTGGCTCCATCGTCTCCAAAACTCGAATACCTGCCAAGGACAAGATACTCCCTCTCCGGTGCATACTGTCTCTGTTCCGACAGGAGTGTTTTCCCTGTTGGCACCATCCATCCTTGCTGCATTGGCTCCGGTGGAACTGATGCTCTCCCCAAAGCAGTGCTTGGACCATCCATACCTTGGTACCTAGCACCTATTTTCTCGCTGGCACTGTCTATGTGCATGGCTCCAACGGCTTCCAGTTCTCTCAGAGCTTCCTCACCTGGAGGTGGGCTCCTCAAGGTGAGGTGTGACCCCAGTTGCGAGGTTGTCCCTCCTGGTTCCAGACTCCCATCCCTCCTCAGATGGGACTGCTGTACAGGTAGTGGACTCGCAGCCAGCACCAATGACATCAGTATCAGAACCCTCCCCTAGCATGCACCTCTCCCAACCCTCTATTTCGGGACCCTGGATACGGGAGTCACAATAACCCTCTTTGAAGGGAACCCCTTCTCTGGAGTCCTCCTCAGAAGATCCCACTGGGGAGCCACCCCAGAAGAAACTGTGCAAGAGGAAGCATCTTGATTCACCGAAGGAATTTATCACCGAAGACACTGATTGTGATGAGGGGGAAGGGTCCCCATGGTCTTCCCCAGACGACATCTCTTTCTGAGACTTTCTCAAAATCTTCAAGCATTGGGGAGACTGGAAGTCCTATAACCCTTCTTTTGAGAAATCGGTGTTCCTGCATGCCTTCTGTGCCTGGCCATCTACTTCCTGGGCGACTCCACCAGCAGATGACCTTGTTAAAATCATTGTGCAGCATGCCTGGAAGGCCCCGGACAGCATAAAACCTGTCCCTCAGAGGCCAGACAAAAAAATGTTATCTACACCTAAAGACCAGTCCCACTGGCCCTAGCAGTTGACAGTTGATTCTTTGGTGTGGCGGCGGTCACCAAGAGGAAACTGGCAGAAGATAGTTCCACTGTCCATCCTCCAAACAGAGAGTCCCGGACCATGGACAGACTAGGGAAATGGACCTATACTTCAGTGACATTTGCCATTCGGTCACTGTACTATCTGGCACACTTTACTCACCTCCAAAGAGACCTATTTTCCGAAATGTCTCCCTCTTTGGTGGGGTACTGCCTGATGAGGTGCGTGATACTGTCACCTTGTAGCTAGCTACCCTTGAGTCCATCTCAAACTCCTCAATGCGTTTGATATCTCACTCCACTGAGGGGGCAGCTCGAGCTGCCGCATCAGGCGTTGTCATGAGACATAATGCTTGGATGTGGTTGTGTGACTTCACAGACCCCTTTAAATCTTCCTTTGTCAATGCACCTGTCGACGAATCTGCACTTTTTGGACCCAAAGTATGAGACAGACTTGCACGTAGTGAGAAAGACGGAAAGACCTTGTCTGCTGTGGGCATACACTTTTCCAACCCCCAGAGGTTCTACTCCAGGAACCAGAAGGGAGGAAAAATGTGGTTCAAGAAATCCCAAGGACCTTTTCATGACACTCGTGGTGAACAATCCCTCCGGGGCAGAGGGGGCAACTCATATGGAAGATGTCCCTTTCGGGGTAGAGGGGGTCCACATAACCAGGGAGCTAGAGATTCTTTCTCCGGCAGACCCTACCAGCGCTCCTGAGCACCGGCCCGGATGCTTTCCTCTGGAAGCATTCGGGTAGTCATTTTTCTCTGCATCTACCAGCCTGGCATCTTATTACTACCTATGTTTGGGTGCAGAGAATAATATCCAGAGGCTACCAAATACCATTCGATTTAACTCCCATCCCCGATGTACCACCCAATCAGAGGGAATTAGCAGCCTTAGAAATAGAAAAGCTGCTAAGGAAAAGAGTCATCCAACCAGTACCACCAGACCAGACAGGATCCAGGTTTTACTCAACGTTTTTTTTATATCAAAAAAGACAGGGGACTGGAGACCAATCCTGGATCTCAGCCTATTGAACACATTTATCAAACTTCAAACTTTCCAGATGATCACAATACAGTCCATTCTTCCCTTCCTAGGGAGGGATAACTGGATGTGCTCTATAGACCTCCAGGACATGTACTACCACATAAAGATGGATCACCGCTCCTGGAGGTTTCTCCGCTCCCGGCTGAGAGCCAATCGCTACCAGTTCAGGGCACTGCCATTCGGTCTCTAAACAGCCCCTCGAGTGTTCACCAAATGTATGGCAGTTGTGGTAGCTCATCTTCGACTACAAGGATTTCAGGTGTTTCCCTATCTAGACGATTGGCTCCTTACCGCTCCGACCAGGAATCTTCTTACACTCAGGGTCTCGCTCTCCGCTTGGGGATTACAGTCATCAAGGACAAATCTCAATGTCTCCAACGAATACACTGGAATTCATTAGAACGGTCTTTGACACAACATCCTGTCAAGCTTCTCTCCCCCCTCACAGGTTTTCGAACATAACACACCAAATCCAAGATCTTCTTTCTCAGACCTCTGTTACCAGCACATCTTGTACTACAACTCTTAGGCTCCATGGCGGCTGCCATTACATTGGTACCACTGGCAAGACTGCACATGAGAATCCGACAGTGGCTCCTTTCCGCACAATGGTCATTGCTAATTAACCCACTCGACCACATGTTACGTCTTTCAAACCGTTGCAAGGAAGAAATGTTATGGTGGATGAACCCACAAACAAATCTTTGGTGTCGACCGTTCTGTCTTCTACAGATGCTTCCCTGTTAGGGTGGGAGGGCATTTCCAGGGAAAGACTGTCCAAGGCACCTGGTCCCCCATGGAGGCCAATTTGCACATAAATGCCCTGGAACTGAGAGCAGTTCTCCTAGCATTGCAAGCATTCCATGCATCCCTACCCTCTGGGACCATTGCAATTCAGTCAGACAACATGTCAGTCGTCTGGTATATCAACAAGCAAGGTAGAATAAGGTCTTACCCCCTGTGTCGGGAAGTCATGAGGATTTGGCACTGGACGATAGCTTCTAACCGTTTCCTTATAGCAACACACATTCCCGGGAGTTCCAACCTTATTGCAGACAATGTGAGCAGGGACATCCTGATGCCTCACGAATGGTCCCTCAACCCTGTAACAGCGGATCGGATCTTCCAACTCTGAGGCAAGCCTTGCTGCGACCTGTTTGCTTCCGTCCCTAAACTACAAATGCAGAAGCTACTTTGCCCTGATCCCCCCTCAGAGGTTACCACCGAGGGATACGCTAACGACGATTGGCCACCGGGTCTTCCCTATGGCCTCATCTGATTCACAGTCCGTGGATCCTGGATCATTCCCAAGACCTGTTATCTCATCCTCAGGGACTGATTCATCCGAACCTGCACAGTCTCAAGCTCACAATTTGGTTCCTTCACTTCCAGTGATTGCCAGGCTGAATTGACATCCCATCTCTTGTTCATGAAATTCTTCTGGCTTCACACAAACCTTCCACTAGGAAAGTTTATTCTAGCAAATGGACTAGGTTCTCTATTTGGGCCAAAGATCAGAACTTAGAACCTTTCTCTATGCCTATTCAAAAGATCCTACAATACCTGACTACTGGTTTGCATGCAACAGCCTCAGCTTCGACGATCACTGTACATTTACCAGCTATCGCCAATTTTCATAATGATCTTGATAATTCTTCAATTATGTCACACTGCCTATGCAAGACCTTTTTAAAAGGAGTATTACATGTTAAACCTCCAGTCAAGCCTCCCTTAGAACCCTGAGACGTAACTTTGCCACTTCAGTCTTTCATAGGTTCTCCTTTTGATTCATGTGCTTTGCAATTTTTGTCATGGAAAACCTCACTTCTAGTAGTACTTACCTCAGCAGGAAGAGTATCTGAGCTGCAGGCTTTGAGTGTCGAGTCCTTACTTGATCGTCCACATGGGTAGGGTGTCCCTTCGTACTGACCCTTCTTTCTTGCCCAAGGTCATTTCTGGCTTTTCCATTAACTAATCTATTGACCTGCCG
Organism: Protopterus annectens; assembly: GCF_019279795.1. Lineage (NCBI taxonomy): Eukaryota > Metazoa > Chordata > Ceratodontiformes > Protopteridae > Protopterus > Protopterus annectens. The sequence continues at coordinate 399,200,126 of NC_056728.1, forward strand.
GTTTTCTTCCCTCAGCATTCTAACAGAGGGGAGTATCTTTTGCACACCCTTGATGTGCATCGGCAGCTTCGTTGTTATTTGGACAGGACTAAATCTTTCAGGAAAACAGATCAATTGTCTGTGGCCTTTGCAGGACCCAGATTGGGTAAACCTGTTTCCAAAGTGACTTTATCCTTCTGGCTTAGAAATGTCATTACCTTTATCTACCAACAGAATAAGCTATCCATATCTTCCAGAATAAAGGCTCATTCTACCAGATCTATGGCTACTTCTATAGCATTTCATTCCAGAGCCTCTATGGATGGTATCTGCACAGCAGCCACTTGGACAAGACCTCATACCTTTATATCGCATTACAAATTGGATTTGACCTCCAGAGGACAAGCATCTTTTGGTTCTGTGGTGCTCAGGAATATCCTTCCTTAGAGCCACCCAGGACTCAAGTAGCTGGGGACTCGGTCCTAATCGTAATGAATAAACAAAGATTTACAACATCAGATAAAGAAGTTATGTCTTACCATAACGTTCCATCTGTGTTGTAGATCTTTGTTCATTCATTACTTCCCGCCCTCTTTCCCCCTGCCTGGACTCCTGGTGGACTTTAGGAACTCCTGGTTAGGGTATTTGCTCAGACAGAGCCTCCTACTATTTTTTTTTTCTACTGCATCTATTACCTAAGGGCGGGCAAACTCGATCTGAAGTAACTGGGAGAGGGGCATTATGGGTAGGTCTTAGCTGAGAGTTTTTGGCTGGCGCAAGCTTGGAAATGGCCGTATCGGTTCTGAGGACTGAACCGAAGTCCTAATGGTAATGAATGAACAAAGATCTACAATACAGATGGAACTTTATGGTAAGACATAACTTCTTTTTTTCCTTACTGTTCCACTCGTTCAGTTCCACCTCCCAGTCATATCTGTTTTCTCTTCTTTTTATCAAGGGAAATATCTGTTTCCACTTTTTACTCATTCGGTCCATATAGTTTGCTGTATTTTCTCATATACTATCTTCTTTATGGTGCCTTTCTCCCCCTCTGCTTTGATGTGCCACTCCCTATTTTCTCTTTTCCTTTAATAATTTTGGGTAGGAGTCCTTCATTCCTGTTTACCTTTTTTGTCCCCTTCTTTCACTTTGACTCCCCTTAAAAATCTCCATTTCTTCCTTAGATCAAGGGGATGCCTCCACCAGCATTTGCTGGGTTGCTATCACATACCACCATCTAGTTTTCCTATGAAGTACGTTCCGGTAGATAAGAATAGCTTCCTCCTCTGTTTTGTAGATGACAGCACCATTCCATAGTTCTTTTAATGCATTTAGATATACCGTCTGGGTAGCTGCTTCCAGCTACTTAATTTGCCATCCAGCTGGAGACAGATTCTCTCATAGCATATACCTGAGTGGCATAATCATTTACTACTTCCCCCTTACATCCTCCCATTAGCAGCCCACTCTTAATTGCTTCTGTCTTACTAGCCATTCCTTTAATCTGTAAGTTTGGCAATTTACTGTCACATGTCTAGGCCTTTCTTCTCTCCCCTGTAAATAACCTAAACAGTGTGCACAATCAGTCTGGCTGTCTAACCGCTTAGTGCCCACTGTTATACTAGTAATCCATTCCTCTAAATATTTTGAGGCATCTTTTCCTTCTGTTCCCTCACACAGTCCTATTATTCTGGTAATGTCACAGCATGATTGAACAATGAGTTCCCAAATTAAGGAGAAACCAGTGAAATGGGAAGCATCTGATCAGTTGCTACATGAAGATATTCTGGAGCCTTCAGCAGGAAGCCAGTACAAAAGTTCAGTTGGAGTTGCACAGCAAGAGAAGAAGTAGGAAATGGTGGTAACTCTGCAGTCAATGTTGTAGAGTGGTGGGCCAGTGAGTTCCCATATAAAAGAGCAATGAATGATGCAGGATACAGCTGAAGAGAGCGTGGCACAGGAAGATGTTCTGGAACTTTCTGTAGAATGCCTGCAAGAAACAGAAAATAAAGAATGTGCCCTAAGTGTAAAAGAAAACCAGGAAAGTCTGACTTCGAACAAGCCAGTTTTCAGCAGAGACTTGAGGAGAAATGCTCCAGATGTATGTCTTTGTAACATGGGAGGAAACCGGAGCACCCAGAAGAAACCCACATGAACACAGGGAGGACATGCAGACTCTGCACAGAAGGCATCCCAGCTGAGAATTGAACCTGAGAAAATTTTGCTGTGATGCAACAATGGAAACTGCTGCACAACTGTGCCGTCCATGTTGGTCAACCTATAAGTAAGGGCATGGCATCTAGGTCCAAAGAGGTCATTATCCCATTGTACTCTGCCCTTATCAGACTAATGTTAGAGTACAATGCTCCCTTTGGTTTGCATCTGACCAGGCATATGCAGCAACTACAGCGACCTCAAACCTTTTTTACAAAAGAATACAAGGCATAACAGCCCTGCTTTATAAAAAGCACCTTAAACCCCTTTCCCCTCTACTCAGTCTCTTATAGATTGCTGAGGGGTGATCTATGCCTGGCTTACAAGGCATCCACAAAACCCACACTTATGAATAGTCTACATATCTGTAAGTCAGAGTACCAGAAATACAAAGTCTAGGGACCAGAATTTGTCAGTGACCTGAACAGAACATCCTGGAGGGACAGATGAATTTGTCAGTGACCTGAACAGAACATCCTGGAGGGACAGATATGTGTCCCAGAGACTGCACCTCCTGTGGAACAGACTTCCATTCCATGTGAAGCTGAGTTTGTCTATAACCTAGACAAGGAGGAGGAGTTTGATCTATCGGAAGCCTATTCGCATTTCCAATGGCATGTTTTTACTTCCACATATGACAAAACTACAATAATCCCCTTCCACTAAAGCTCCTAACCAAAAATCCTATTTCTGTACCACTAGCTCTCATGAAGTTCACTCTATTTTATTTTGTGCATTGTGTTTATATGATTTCCAAGTACATTAATTATTATCTGCTCAGAAAACCTATTCAGCCTGTTGTAAAACTCTTAAGTGACTGTGCATTGTTTTAAGCTTTTAATCATTTTGTGATGTGTATTGTATATTCTTAACTAACATTGTTTTAACAATGTAATCTGTTGGTGTATTAAGCTAAATGTCTAAATGTGGAGCTTTTCTCCGTGGGCCAGTGCTGAAAACAGGTTCTGTGACCCAGTCGGACTATCCCAGTTAACAAATGTCAAATAAATAAGTAAATGCAGCAGAGATGGCTAGACATGCTAAGATCAACAAAAGAAATAGATTATGGAAAGTCAATAAGACCCAAAATGTTAAAAGTCTGATAAAACACATGAACACGGTAATCAAGATTATTAACAGAAATTCATGTGATATAACAGAAGTAAATAGGATATATTACTGTGCAGCTAAATTAATAACAGTTAAAGTCTTGTCACAAAAATACAGGGCGTTAAGGGAAAGGAATGGAATAAATCAGATGTCATCACTGAAGTTATATAGAGAAAACTGTAAAACAATTAAGACAAGAAATGTCACTGTCAGGGGGTATACAAGAGAGAACAGATCAACAAAAATACCTAGAAAGATAGACATGATAAAATCAAAGTGCGGTATTAGAACAGACAAGGCTTTATCATACACTATTGTAAATAATAAACTAAAAATATCAGCTCTGACAGAAACTTAGAAGGTGTGCAGATAAATATAAAGGAAAAGTGTAAACTAAGCCATTCATTGATAACTCAAAAAAGTTTTATAGAGAATTGGGAAACAAAGCAAAAGGAATAGAAGCACTACCAAAAAAGAAGAAATAGGCACATTTTGGAGAGATACCTGTGAAGACCCATTGGAACATAATAAATGTGCCGAATGGATAGAAAAGTAAAAGAAATGGTAAGAAGTTCAAATGCACAGGATATGAAAAAGGATGAAGTAATGGCCAGAGAAACTGAAATAAAATTAAATAAAGCTTCTAAATGGAAAACCCCAGGCCAGATGTAGTACGTAACTTCTGGCTAAAATTATTAACATCTTTGCACCAAGATTAAGCTGAGTAAGGACTATTTATATGCACACCCCGAACAGACAACAACCTGGTTAGCAACAGGAAAAACGATACTCTTGCTTAAGAGTGAACCTGCAAGCTATCCAAAAAGCTATAGACCAATAACTTGCCTTCCAACAGTGTATAAACTATATACTGAATTGATACTGACGGAGTTTGTAGTCCACAGTCATGGCAATAGAACAGAAGGATAACAACAAAAAAACTCATATTGAATAAAAAATCATTTGTTGTTAAAATCGTAATGGAGAATTATAAAAGGGGAAGAATCTAAGTATGGCATGGATAGATTACTTGAAAAAAGCATTTGACAGTATCTCACATTCACAGATAAAGTAGTGCTTACAGATGTATAAGATACACCCTGCGTTGATCAATTACATTACAGTGACCAGGAAACTGTGGCAAACCACTTTGCAGCTAAACCATGATAAAGGACAAATTGTTATCCCATGGATAAAAATTCAAATGGAGATATTCCAGGGTGACTGCCACCGCTGCTCTTTTGTCTTACCCTTAACCCATTAAGCTGTCTACTTAACAGATTAGGCCATGGTTGCAATTTGGCTCCCAGACAAGAACAAAGTCTAAAGAGTTCTCATCTTCTTTTTTGTGGATGATTTAAAACTGTATAGCTCATCAGATGAGGAGGTGAAAGTCCAACAGGACATGGTCAAAACTTTTCAGATTATATAAGAATGTAATTTGGTCTTGGTAAATGTGCAAAACCAATAATCTGATGATGTCAATCTTCATTCATTCTTGACTGTTGGGTTCCTGTTTCGATCCTCAGCACCAACTCGGCTGTTATAAGAAGATCGTGCTAGCCAGAAACTCTCAAGCCAAGGCTACCTATATTGCCTGTCTTCCCTTCTCCTCAGGTCTTGTTTGCCATGTAGAAAATCGGACATGTCAGCTGTGCTCTTTGCTAAGTGCTAATCTTTCTTATAGTTATATATATATATATATATATATATATATATATATATATATATATATATATACCTTTACATTTTTATATTTCTGTAAATTGTGCCTTTTTCTTACTAGTTAGTGTGTAGTTAGTGTGTATTGCTGTGAGTGTTCGTATACCCTTTCTCCTCTACCTTGCAAACTCGTTAGTTTATTCCCTTCCCTGTCCCTCTGGTAACTCTTAGATATCATTGCTGGTATCCTTTACTTTTCCTCTTTTTCATCTATTATCCTCTTGGGGGTAATTTTCTAAGTACCATCGTTGGTACAGCAAAAAAACAAACAAAAAAAAAGGCTGTATTCTGTACTCTTCCCCTTTCCGTTTGTTTTTTGTTTTTTTGGTGTGCATTTGTGTGTCTGTGTACGTGCTCTCCTGTTATTTTTGAACTATGGCAGGAAAAACAAAAGGGAGCCACAGGGTTCAAATAATTTGATAAATGTGGCAGAAAGATGCCCAACTCCTATGAGCATCTTTCATGTGTTTATTGTGTAGGTGTCCCACCTTTGGAAGTACAACTGCCATGTGAACTCTGCAAGAGTTTCAGTGCTTGAACCCTTGCAGAGAGGCATAACAAACTTATCCTCACAGGGATGCTAAAATGCCCTTTTGGTGAGGCTTTGTCTGAGGTGGAGACATCTAAGTCTCCCAGAAACGAATCCAAGAAAAGGAGCCACTCAGTTCTGGTATCTCCTAAAGTACAAGAAACTAAATCGGCTAAGGTGCTGGTTTTGACTCCTCCCTCGTTACAGAAGCCTAAAATACCAAAATCTGCTCTGACTTCTGCCCCGGCACCAATGTTTGTCACATCCCCATAGATGCTGACCATTAATGAATCTACCAAGACTTTTACTGCACCGACCTTATCATCAGTACTAATGTCCCTCTCGGCAACAACAGTAGTCTCTCCAAGCATTCTGGTTACTATCCTCCCCTACAGAACAAACTGTTGGTCAGCTGACCACGGTGCCGATGGTTGAGAATATATCCAGGACTAGATACTCCCCTTCTACAGATTCCTTCTTGGGTCAACGATTAAGCTCATTCCTGGACAGGCCAGAATTGCCCTCTGGGATGTCTGTCTGTTCCACCAGGAGCCTTTCGAAACTTGATGTAGACAGATTGGTGGATCAGCTCTTGAAAACCAGAGGCCTTCCTGCTCTTCCTAGGACCTCTCTCCCACCTGGAGCTGAGGGTTACTCTCCCAGGACACCCACTTGTCTTTCTCCTTCAACCTCACTGCAGGTCTTGGAGCCCACTACTTCAACGTTCCCAGTGCCAGCCACTTTGGTACCAATGGTGGATCTTACCTTGGTTCCTGACCGACTTTGTGGTCTGCAGCTCCATCGGAGTTGACCCACTCATAGGACTGTGACTTGGCTACTGGCTCCAGGATCCCTGGATTGGCTCAGAAGTTTTCCATGGCGCCATCTACAGTTCCTGGTCCCCTGGCAGTTACAAGTCCTTTTGCAACTCCTACTCTGGTGGGTGGCTCGTCGGAGTGAGGTATAACCCCCCCCCCAGTTCCAAGGTTGTCTTTCTCTGTTCTGGGCTCCCATCCCTCTTTGGGCTGGCCTGCCTTCCAGGTTATGGCCACAGCAGGGTCACAGTTGACACCATCCCTGCCAGAGTGTCACATCTATGTATCCTCTGGCTCACAGCTGATGCAGTCTGCTACATTGGCACGGACGCCAAGGAACATTGGGTACCACCAAATTGCAGAAGATACCTCAGATTTCTTGCAGGATCAGAGCATTATCAATTCTCAGCATTGCCCTTTGGCTTATCTACTGCGCCCAGAGTATTCACGAAATGCCTGGCATCAGTAATTGCTCATTGCAGGCTTCAGGGAATTCAAATTTACCCTTACCTGGACGACTGCCTGTTACAAGCGGACAACAAAATCAAATTAACAAAAGATTTGGAAAGGGTCATTCATCTACTACAAGCCCTGGGATACACAGTCAATATAAAAAAGTCAAGGCTGATACCATCCCAAAGGATAACCTTCTTGGGTGCAGATTTGGACACAACAAAACAAATGGCATTCCTGACAGTAGAAAAACAGGAACAACTCCCTTTCTGCTTCATGGCATTAACAAAGCAGAACCAGCTAACAGCAAGAAAAGTCCTGCAAGCTCTCGGTTACATGGCATCCTGCATAATATTAATTCCACATACCAGACTACATATGAGAAAGTTACAGTGGTACCTAAGGAATTTATGGTCTCAGCAACAAGCACAGCCTAGAAACCCAAATTCCAATAATTCCATGCCTGAAACAAGAATTCCAATGGTGGGCCCAGGCCTGTCAATCAAACAAGGGACTGCCCCTCCACAGCACTCAACCAAGCCAGACCATCACAACAGACGCCTCAGACCTCGGTTGGGGGGCACACATGCTGGACAAGTGCATACAAGGCTTATGGACTCAAGACCAGCTGCACCTACACATAAATCAAAAGGAAATGCTGGCAGTAAAACTGGCAATTCAGGCATTCAGACCATTTCTTCAACAGGGTCAACTGCTGATAAGGACGGACAACACCACAGTTATGTGGTACATCAACAAACAGGGAGGCACACATTCATACCCTCTATGCCGGATGGCAATGGACCTCTGGAATGTGGCACTGAGCTTCAACATTCAGCTACAAGCAATTTTGTGCCAGGAAAAGAAAATATACTAGCAGACATCTTAAGCAGAACTACCACGGATGCCCACGAATGGATGCTGCATCCGGACATCTTCAAAACCATTACAGGGAAATGGGGACTGCCAGAAATAGACTTATTTGCATCCCCACACAATCACCAACTGAAAAATTCTGCACAAGGACGTACCACCCACTTGCTTGGAAAGTGGACTCCCTATCTTTCAGTTGGACAAACCTGACAGCTTATGCATTCCCACCTCTTCCTTTGATGCACAAGGTGCTACTGAAGATCAAAGAAGACCGTCCAAGGATCATCCTGATAGCTCCAGATTGGCCAAGGCAACATTGGTACCCATTACTGAGGAGTATGTCTCGGGAACAAATATGGCCTCTGCCCCTAGTTCCCTTGCTGTTAACACAGAACATCTTCAAAACCCTGCATCCAAACCTGAAAACACTGCAGCTGATTGCCCCTGGAACATTGCATAAGACCAAATAACCCAGATTTATCTCAAAGGGTTAAAGACATTATCTTGGAGGCTCGCAGACCCTCAACAAGAAAAAATTATTCAGCAAAATGGAAAAGATATTTCATTTGGAGTACTGCAAAAGGAGAGAATGTGTCACTGGTAAACATAGCTAACATCCTGGAATACTTGGCAGAGCTCTTCCACAACGGCCTGTCCTATTCTTCCATTAAGATTCATGCATCAGCTATTTCAGCAGAATACAACTTGGATCCTCCAGTATTCTCACATCCTCTGCTCAGGCAGTTTCTGAGAGGGATTAAAAATGTAAAGCCACCCAGGAAGCCACCATTGCCAGCATGGGACTTGAACTTTGTGCTAGAAAAGTTGACACTCCCTCCTTTCGAGCCAGCAGCAACAGCAGAATTACAGTACTTATCATGGAAAACTGCTTTCCTGCTTGCAATCACTTCAGCAAGAAGGGTATCTGAGCTACAGGCATTAATGGCAGTACAACCCTTCCTGATCTTCCATCAAGATAGAGTATCCATGAGAACAAATCCTACTTTTATGCCAAAGGTGGTCTCCAGGGTATCCTTAAATCAAGCTATCCACCTACCTACATTTCTTCCCCAACCCACAAAACAGGGGAGAAAGACTTCTGCATACCTTGGATGTACATAGACAATTACGTTACTACCTGGACAGGACCAAGAGCAATAGAAAAACTGACCAGCTACTGGTAGCATATGCAACAGGAATGGAAGGAAAAGCAATTTCAAAACAGACAATCTCTAAGTGGATAGGAAATTGCATTAGATTTTGTTACTCCTACTATGGAAAGAAAACTCCAGAAAACATCAGGCCTCACTCTACAAGGGCTACAGCCACTACCACAGCTTTTTACGAGGAGTGGCTACCAAAGACATTTTAGAGGCTGCTACTTGGAGCTCCGTGCATACATTTGCCAAGCATTATAATTTACCTTTATACTCCAGATCCCGAGCAGGTTTTGCCACTGCTGTTTTGCAAGGGATCTTAACTACACCATAATCTATTTCTCCTCCTCCCCAGTTTGGCTATGGTATTCTACCCATTTGTAAGGACTGCAGATGCATCCTTGAAGGACATAGTACAGTTTTGTACCTACCATAAATGTAGATGTCCGATAGGCATGCATCTGCAGTCAGGATTACCCACCCTCCTTCCCTCTGTGGTACTCCTAGGGTATTTGCCCATCTAGTAGCTAGCTGGGGAATCTATTATGGTGTATTTGTTTGTATATATGTACATACATGCTTATTTTTTGTTTGCTCTCTACTATTTGGAACCATTTGCATTTATCCAAATTTAGCCTTCCTAGAGGGCACCTGGCATCTGGGGCAAGAAACACTGAGGAAAATGGCGTCGGCTGATGCCTTTATACCCAAACAACTGCAGCTATGACGTCGGGTGAAGTGCGACACCAGCCGAGGCCAGACCCAGACTTTGGAATCCGGCCGACCGAGGGGCTGCCTGACGACAGGACAACCCATTTGTAAGGACTGCAGATGCATGCCTATCGGACATCTACATTTATGGTAGGTACAAAACTGTACTTTCTGTGACCCAGTCGGACTATCCCATTTAACAAATGTCAAATAAATAAGTAAATGCAGCAGAGATGGCTAGACATGCTAAGATCAACAAAAGAAATAGATTATGGAAAGTCAGTAAGACCCAAAATGTTAAAAGTCTGATAAAACACATGAACACGGTAATCAAGATTATTAACAGAAATTCATGTGATATAACAGAAGTAAATAGGATATATTACTGTGCAGCTAAATTAATAACAGATAAAGTCTTGTCACAAAAATACAGGGCGTTAAGGGAAAGGAATGGAATAAATCAGATGTCATCACTGAAGTTATATAGAGAAAACTGTAAAACAATTAAGACCAGAAATGTCACTGTCAGAGGAGTATACAAGAGAGAACAGATCAACAAAAATACCTAGAAAGATAGACATGATAAAATCAAAGTGCGGTATTAGAACAGACAAGGCTTTATCATACACTATTGTAAATAATAAACTAAAAATATCAGCCCTGGCAGAAACTTAGAAGGTGTGCAGATAAATATAAAGGAAAAGTGTAAACTAAGCCATTCATTGATAACTCAAAAAAGTTTTATAGAGAATTGGGAAACAAAGCAAAAGGAATAGAAGCACTACCAAAAAAGAAGAAATAGGCACATTTTGGAGAGATACCTGTGAAGACCCATTGGAACATAATAAATGTGCCGAATGGATAGAAAAGTAAAAGAAATGGTAAGAAGTTCAAATGCACAGGATATGAAAAAGGATGAAGTAATGGCCAGAGAAACTGAAATAAAATTAAATAAAGCTTCTAAATGGAAAACCCCAGGCCAGATGCAGTACGTAACTTCTGGCTAAAATTATTAACATCTTTGCACCAAGATTAAGCTGAGTAAGGACTATTTATATGCACACCCCGAACAGACAACAACCTGGTTAGCAACAGGAAAAACGATACTCTTGCTTAAGAGTGAACCTACAAGCTGTCCAAAAAGCTATAGACCAATAACTTGCCTTCCAACAGTGTATAAACTATATACTGGAATTGATACTGACGGAGTTTGTAGTCCACAGTCATGGCAATAGAACAGAAGGATAACAACAAAAAAACTCATATTGAATAAAAAATCATTTGTTGTTAAAATCGTAATGGAGAATTATAAAAAGGGGAAGAATCTAAGTATGGCATGGATAGATTGCGAAAAAAGCATTTGACAGTATCTCACATTCACAGATAAAGTAGTGCTTACAGATGTATAAGATACACCCTGCATTGATCAATTACATTACAGTGACCAGGAAACTGTGGCAAACCACTTTGCAGCTAAACCATGATAAAGGACAAATTGTTATCCCATGGATAAAAATTCAAATGGAGATATTCCAGGGTGACTGCCACCGCTGCTCTTTTGTCTTACCCTTAACCCATTAAGCTGTCTACTTAACAGATTAGGCCATGGTTGCAATTTGGCTCGCAGACAAGAACAAAGTCTAAAGAGTTCTCATCTTTTTTGTGGATGATTTAAAACTGTATAGCTCATCAGATGAGGAGCTGAAAGTCCAACAGGACATGGTCAAAACTTTTCAGATTATATAAGAATGTAATTTGGTCTTGGTAAATGTGCAAAACCAATAATCTGATGATGTCAATCTTCATTCATTCTTGACTGTTGGGTTCCTGTTTCGATCCTCAGCACCAACTCGGCTGTTATAAGAAGCTCGTGCTAGCCAGAAACTCTCAAGCCAAGGCTACCTATATTGCCTGTCTTCCCTTCTCCTCAGGTCTTGTTTGCCATGTAGAAAATCGGACATGTCAGCTGTGCTCTTTGCTAAGTGCTAATCTTTCTTATAGTCATATATATATATATATATATATATATATATATATATATATATATATATATATACCTTTACATTTTTATATTTCTGTAAATTGTGCCTTTTTCTTACTAGTTAGTGTGTAGTTAGTGTGTATTGCTGTGAGTGTTCGTATACCCTTTCTCCTCTACCTTGGGTAAACTCGTTAGTTTATTCCCTTCCCTGTCCCTCTGGTAACTCTTAGATATCATTGCTGGTATCCTTTACTTTTCCTCTTTTTCATCTATTATCCTCTTGGGGGTAATTTTCTAAGTACCATCGTTGGTACAGCAAAAAAACAAACAAAAAAAAGTCTGTATTCTGTACTCTTCCCCTTTCCGTTTGTTTTTTGTTTTTTTGGTGTGCATTTGTGTGTCTGTGTACGTGCTCTCCAGTTATTTTTGAACTATGGCAGGAAAAACAAAAGGGAGCCACAGGGTTCAAATAATTTGATAAATGTGGCAGAAAGATGCCCAACTCCTATGAGCATCTTTCATGTGTTTATTGTGTAGGTGTCCCACCTTTGGAAGTACAACTGCCATGTGAACTCTGCAAGAGTTTCAGTGCTTGAACCCTTGCAGAGAGGCATAACAAACTTATCCTCACAGGGATGCTAAAATGTCCTTTTGGTGAGGCTTTGTCTGAGGTGGAGACATCTAAGTCTCCCAAGAGCATATGTGTTTTTATTGTAGGTGTGTCCACCTTTGTGAGTACAACTTGAGTGTGAACTCTAGAGAGGTCAGTGCTTGAAACCCTTGCAGAGAGCATAACAAACTTATCCTCACAGGGATGCTAAAGGTGAGGCTTTGTCTGAGGTGGAGACATCTAAGTCTCCCAGAAACGAATCCAAGAAAAGGAGCCACTCAGTTCTGGTATCTCCTAAAGTACAAGAAACTAAATCGGCTAAGGTGCTGGTTTTGACTCCTCCCTCATTACAGAAGCCTAAAATACCAAAATCTGCTCTGACTACTGCCCCGGCACCAATGTTTGTCACATCCCCATAGATGCTGACCATTAATGAATCTACCAAGACTTTTACTGCACCGACCTTATCATCAGTACTAATGTCCCTCTCGGCAACAACAGTAGTCTCTCCAAGCATTCTGGTTACTATCCTCCCCTACAGAACAAACTATTGGTCAGCTGACCACGGTGCCGATGGTTGAGAATATATCCAGGACTAGATACCCCCCTTCTACAGATTCCTTCTTGGGTCAACGATTAAGCCCATTCCTGGACAGGCCAGAATTGCCCTCTGGGATGTCTGTCCGTTTCACCAGGAGCCTTTCGAAACTTGATGTAGACAGATTGGTGGATCAGCTCTTGAAAACCAGAGGCCTTCCTGCTCTTCCTAGGACCTCTCTCCCACCTGGAGCTGAGGGTTACTCTCCCAGGACACCCACTTGTCTTTCTCCTTCAACCTCACTGCAGGTCTTGGAGCCCACTACTTCAACGTTCCCAGTGCCAGCCACTTTGGTACCAATGGTGGATCTTACCTTGGTTCCTGACCGACTCTGTGGTCTGCAGCTCCATCGGAGTTGACCCACTCATAGGACTGTGACTTGGCTACTGGCTCCAGGATCCCTGGATTGGCTCAGATTTTTTCCATGGCGCCGTCTACAGTTCCTGGTCCCCTGGCAGTTACAAGTCCTTTTGCAACTCCTACTCTGGTGGGTGGCTCGTCGGAGTGAGGTATAACCCCCTCCCCCCCAGTTCCAAGGTTGTCTTTCTCTGTTCTGGGCTCCCATCCCTCTTTGGGCTGGCCTGCCTTCCAGGTTATGGCCACAGCATGGTCACAGTTGACACCATCCCTGCCAGAGTGTCACATCTATGTATCCTCTGGCTCACAGCTGATGCAGTCTGCTACATTGGGGCAGCGGGCACAAGAACAGCAAGATACCTTATTGCAGGGTCCCCCTTCATTGAAGACCTTCTCACACCTTCCCCCCGAGGAGCCACCCTGTAAGAGATCATGCAAGAGAAAGCACCTGGTTTCTCCAGAAGAATCGGTCAATGAGGATACAAAATTTCGATGAAGGTGAGGGGTCCCCTTACTCACCCCTGAAGATGTCTCCTTCAGAGACATCCTGGAAATTCTTAAACAGAGGGGTGATTGGAAGTCCACAAACCCATCCTCCGAGGAATCTGTTTTCTTGCAGGCTTTTCATGTCCAGCCTTCTACTTCTTGGGTGACCCTGCCTGTCGATGAACTGATCAAACTCATCGTGCAGTGTGTGTGGAAAGCCCCTGATACTATAGAGCCAATCCTCCGGAGACCAGACAAAATTCTGTCAGTGCCTGAGGATCAGCCCCACTGGTCGAAGGCTTTAGCAGTGAATGTCATGGTGATGGCAGCTGTCACAAAAAAGGAACTCGCTGAGAAGAGTCCAGCTGTCCATCCTCCAAACCGAGAGACCCAGACGATGGACTGATTCAGGAAGTGGGTCTTTGCTTCAGTGACCTTCGCCATACGATCCTTGAATTTTTTGGCACATTTCACGTGACTCCAAAGGGATCTGATAACTGAGCTTTCAGAGACCTTAGCAGGAGCAGTGTCTGAAGAGGTCCGGGATAAGGTTGCCTCTCAGCTTGCCACGCTAGAGTCGATCTCCAACTCGTCCATGCGGCTTATTGCACAAACAGCCGAAGGGACATCCAGGGCAGTGGGTACAGGTGTTGCCATAAGGCGTCACACCTGGATGTGCTTATGTGACTTTGCAGACCCCTTCAAGTCTTCCTTTATCAATGCTCCTGTTGATACTACTTCATTATTTGGCCCAAGAGTCAGACGTATTAGCCTGGTGTGAGAAGGGCAGAAAGACTCTTTCTGCTGTGGGTGTGCGCTTTTCCACTCCTGAACAACCTTACTCCAGGAATCAGAGGAGTGGAAAGATGTGGTTCAGAATGTCCCAGATGTCTTTTTGGGACACACATTGTGAGTATTCCTTCTGGGGCAGAGTGAGAAACTCTTTGGGAAGATGCCCCTCCCATTGTAGAGGTGGCCAGTGTAACCAGGGTTCCAGGGATTCTTTCTGTGGACAAACCCTATCAGTGCTTTTGAGCAGTAGCCCAATTGTTTACCTCTGGAAGCAGTCGGGGGAAGATTTTCTCTGCACCTTTCAGCTTGACACACAATAACATCGAATTTCTGGGTGCAGAGATTAATTACCAAAGGGTACTATATCCCCTTCAATCTTTATCCCAAACCACAAAGACGAATCCCCGATATTCCACCCAGTCAGAGGGATATAGCAGCACTAGAAATTCAAAAGCAGCTTCAAAAAAGAGTCATCCAAACAGTCTCACCAGACCAAAGAGGATTTGGATTTTTCTCAAATTTCTTTTTAGTGCCAAAAAAGACAGGGGACTGGAGGCCAATCCTAGACCTCAGTGTACTGAACAAATTTGTTCAACAGACAAAATTCCAGAGAGTCACGGTTCAGTCTATCCTTCCTTTTCTGGAGAAAGATTATTGGATGTGCTGTATAAATCTTCAGGATGCATATTAACACATAAAAATGGGCAAATGCTCTAGAAGATACCTCCGCTTCTGGCTAGGAGCCAGTCATTACCAGTTTCGAGCTCTACCCTTTGGTCTCACCACAGCCCCCAGGGTGTTCACAAAATGCATGGCAGTGGTAGCAGCTCACTTGAGACTGCAGGGATTCCTTGTGTTTCCATATTTAGACGACTGTCTATTCACCACCCCCACCAGGCACCTGCTGCTTTCCACCTTGGACTCCATTATAAGGCTTGCAGAGTTTCTAGGCATCTCTATAAACAAGGAAAAGTCAAAACTACTCCCCACACAGGGCATAGAATTCGTCAGAGCAAGACTAAACACAAAATCCTGCATGGCTGCTCTTCCTCTTCACAGACTGGTAAGACTGAGGTCACAACTTCAAGTGATACTCTCTCAAGACAAAGTTCCATCTAGTCTAGTCCTACAGCTCCTTGGGTCCATGGCTGCAACAATTACCCTAGTTTCTCTGGTGAGGTACCACATGAGGCTGCTTCAATGGCTCCTGGCTTCACAGTGGTCACATTTTTGACTCACCCAATGTCCCACCTAATCTGCATAACCAACCGATGTAAGCAGGACTTATCTATGTGGATGAAGCCAGAAGAGAACTTATGGAGTTGCTCTTTATCCCCCCCTCTCAGCCCAAGGCTGTAGTGACCATGGATGCATCCCTGATGGGGAAGCATTTTCAGGGAAAGACGGTCCATGGCAGTTGTTCCCCTCAAGACGCCAAGTTGCATATCAATATCCTTGAACTGAGAGCAGTGCTCTTAGCATTGCAAGCATTCTAATCTGCCCTCCCTTCAGGGACAATTGCTATTCAGTCAGACAACATGTCACTGGAGTAGTCTGGTACATCATCAAACAGGGGGAACCAGATCCTACCCTCTATGTCGGGAAGCCCTAAGAGTTTGGCAATGGGCAGTCGCCTCCAACCGCTTTCTGATGGCAATGCACATTCTGGGGAACTCTAGTGTGATTGCGGACAAACTGAGCACATGCATTCTCCTGCCTCATGAGTGGTCTCTCAATCCCAATGTAGTGAAGAAGATCTTTCGTTGATGAGGTCAGCCTTGCTGCTACCTGTTCGCCTCTCCCATAAACCACAAATGCAGTAGCTACTTTACCTTAGTTCTCCTTCCAGGGAAGTCCCCGAGAGATGCTCTTCTCCACAATTGGCCCCCGGGACTTTTTTTTTACCTTCCCACCAATCCCTCTAATTCCCCAGTTTCTGAAAAAAGCCTGACAGTTGAGAAACAAAGTGATTCTCATTGCACCTTATTGGCCCCGTCAAGTCTGGTTTCCCTTTCTCTGGCCTCGCTTAGTTTACCACCTGTGGATTCTGGATCCAACTCTGGACCTATTATCTCATCCTCAGGGCCTGGTTCACCCCAACCTACATGCTGATGGTTTAGTTCCTCCAATTCCAGTAATTGCCAGGCAAAATAATTTATCTTACCAAGTTCAAAAGATACTTCTGGCTTCCCATAAATCTTCATCCAGAAAACTTTTTATTAGTAAATGGAAGAGATTTGCATTTTGGTCTGATGAAAAAGGTATTGATCCTTTCTCAGCCTTGATCGATAAGGTCTTAGAATACCTAACCACCTTATTTCAATTGGGAGCCTCTACTTCTTCCATTAGAGTTCATTTAGCTGCCATTTCAAATTTCCACAACAGATTCAATGACCATTCCTTGTTGTCTCACTGTCTATGCAAATCTTTTCTTAAGGGCAGTCTACATTTGAAACCACCTTTTAAAGAGCCCATTGTGCCCTGGAATTTGACATTGGTCTTGCAGTGTTTGGTCTGTCAGCCTTTCGAGCAGCCACCTGTGATATCAAATTTTTACCTTGGAAGACTCTACTCCTAGTAGCCATCACTTCGGCCAGGGGAATTTCAGAGTTGCAGGCCCTGTGTGTTAGACATCGTATATCATTTTTCACTAGGAGAGAGTACCACTCTAAACTAATCCCTCCTTTCTACCTAAAGTAGTGTCAGATGCCAGTATTAATCAGACCATAGATTTACCAGTCTTTTTCCCAAATTTCTCAAACAAGGTAGAATATTGCTTACATATGTTGGACGTACACAGACAATTACATTTTTATCTGGATAGAACAAAACCATTTAGAAAATCAGACCAACTGTTTCTATCTTTTTCAGGTAACAAACTAGGCAAACCAGTCTCTGTCAAAATGGCTGAGAGATTGCAATACCTTTGTTTTTAGCCAGAATAAGCTGGACTTATCAACAAAAATTAAGGTGCATTCTACCAGGTCTGTTTCCACTTAAGTAGCCTTTCATTCCAGAGCTTCTATGAATGACATATGTGCAGCCGCAACTTGGGCTACACCCCATACCTTTATCACTCATTACAAATTAGATACAGTCTCCAGGGGAAGAGCATTCTTTGGCTCTATGGTGCTCGAGGATATCCTTCCCTAGGGCCTCCCAAGGTCTAAAGTAGCTAGGGACTCTGTCCTAACAGTCAAGAATGAATGACGATTGACAACATCAGATAAAGAAGTTATGTTCTTGCCATAATGTTCCATCTGTGTTCAATACAAAACTTATAGTTCCAGCAATAACAACCAAGAAGTAAAACACCCAAATCTGCTGAATGGGGAATCCGGATCCAATAATTCGTCACCATGAATGTGAAGTTTCCACAAATTTATTAAAACAAACTTTCATAAAAAAACTGTAGTAGTTAAGCGCTTTCATCTATCACATAGACTTCTTCAGAACATCATCACACTTGACATAATGGTTTAAATAAACCAATCAATTTCTAAAACTCATCAAACAATTAAGAACTAACATCATGTTTTTAAAGTGCCCTGTACCACCTAAAGTGCCATATGTAGTGCATAATTTAAAAACACATACCAATTGTATCAAACGTGTTACAATTAGTAACAATATTTGTAGACATAAATGAGTCACTATGAACCTCACACTTTTGCTTCCGGAATGGCCTTCATTGATATGCCATCATTTATACCTGGATGGACTGTAGAATTCAATAGTATTTGCCATCTAGTTTCTTTTTCATTTAGTTTCTTAGTAATACTACCACCTCTTGGATTTCTTCTCACTTGCTCAAGGATGGCAAATTTGAATTCATCACATCTAGGACACTTTTGCAAATGTCTGTATAAAGCATTTGTTTCATCTTTTTTCTTTATACAATAAAAGTGGTCAATTATTGGATCCAGATTCCCCATTCAGCAGATTTGGGTGTTCCATCTGTGTTGCTGATCTTCATTCATTCTTGAAATCCCACCCTCCTACCCCCTTCAAAAGACACCTGGAGGTTCAAACTAGTCCTGGGATCCTAGTTGGGTTGTTGCTCAGACAAAGCTTCCATGATTTTTTACTTTATGGGCAAACTCGATCTGAGGGGAAGAGAAGAGAGACAGTATGAGTAGCCTTGGCTTGAGAGTTTCTGGCTGGTGCAAGCTTTTTATAACGGCTGAGTCGGTTCCAAGGATCGGAACGTGAACCCAACAGTCAAGAATGAGTGAAGGTCGACAACACAGATGGAATGTTATGGTAAGAACATAACTTCTATTTTTTAAAGTTGGAAAGCTGCAGCACCAAAAAAATGTCAGTTTGGGGCAGGAATGTGATATAGAGAGACTTGAGCAGGAGGTAGTGTATAAATATTTGGAAATTGGTGAAGAATCAACAATAAAAGCTGAACAAATGCAACCAAAACTCAGTAAGGACTTCTTTAGAAGAATACAATTAATACTAAAAACAGCCCTAGCACCTAGGAACAAGTCCAAACTATAAACCAATTTGCTGTTCCTGTTCTAACTTACAGTTTTGGGGTGACTGGCCTCAAACTTTATTAGATCAGTTGGACTGGAAAGCAAGAAAAATGTTTCACTGTTATCAAATGATATACAAAAATCAGTGTTCAGAAGGAGGTATGGGCCTCCTCGAAATTGATTACATGTATAGATCTGCAATCATAAGACTGCATATCTGCTGATCTCACCAGATCCAAATATGATGAAAATTTGAAAGATGAAGTGACCAAATCTAAGATGACTTCCCTTCTTAGTTTAGCAGAAGCATATCAGTGTCAGGCAGGAATGGAAACCAAACAAGAAGTAGGCAAAAGTCAAACAGCAACTGAAGTATCAGATGAAAAGTAAAGAAATGTGGAAAAGGCATAAATATAGTTGCAAGTACAATAATATCTTGGAACAACCTCATATTGATCAGAATCTGATGCAGGAATAGTTAAAGAGAGGTAAACTTTAGCCAAAAGATGAAAGGTTAATATTAATGGCCCAGGATAGTGAACTGTCAGCATGTTGGTTTACAAAGTCCACTGAACGTGTTAGAGACAAATGCAGGTTCTGTAAAACAGAACTGGAAACAGTCACACATCTTGTTGCCGAGTGTGATACACTAATGGCAAAGGACGTGTATAATGAAATATATAATAATGTGGCAAGACTGTTGCATTAAGAATTCTGCAAACATTATAACTGCAGTAGTTAAGAAGCATTAGAAACATGAGCCACAAAGCATTATAGAAAATGATAAAGTTTATATCCTATGGGATTATCCATTACCAACACAAGAAATAGATGTGAGAGAACCAGATATAGTAGTCCATGAAAAGAAGACAAAAGTAGCATTGAACTTTGAAATTGTTTCACCCAGTGATTTTAGTGTCTTAAGTACAGAGAGACATAAAGTCATAAAATACCAGGATTTGCAGGCAGAAATGACAGCAGTGTGGAGGAAGGATACCATGACAGTTCCAATGGTAGTAGGAGCGTGTCTATATTAGATAATTGAAATCTTCTTTCATCAACGGCTTATTCATCGACCCCTAACCATCGAAACTAACTTCAGTGAACATTAACATTTTTTACAGGGTATTGGCCAACACCACAACTTTGCCCTTTTCCCCACTGTAGTGCGATCTTAGAGTTGGTTAATATAGTCAGGGGGTGCAGCCCCCCACATTAGGGATGTGGGGGGTGAAGCCTTCTCCCACTTGGGTAGGTTTAATTTAGTGCGATGTGTACAGCAGATGCAGGGTGGTATCCAACGAGACGGAGCCTGAGTAATGAAAAAATTCTTTACTCAATCCAATGATCAAAATGAAGTACAAATACACATAAAGTCCCAGTTTAAAAATAATAAAACAACAAGTTAAGCGCTTTCGTCAATACTCAGACTTCTTCAGAACAGTGAATTGCTGGCTGATAACTCCTTAAATACACACATAGTCAATTAGTAAAATATTGCCCCACATCATTTCTAGCTTTATTTTTTCCTGATAGTAATTTTACTTATGGCTCAAACCTTAGGAGACTAAGTACCTTTCAACCTCCCAATCACCCTTTGGTAGAAATATTTGAGGTTCTATGTGAAAACGACATTAGAACACGATTGGGTTATAGGCATAATGACTCACCCATAGACAATTTAAAAATAGAGGAGAAGGGTATTTTGAGTGAAATTTTACATCAGACTAATATAAGACTCATGAAACCTGACAAGGGTGGGGGTCTGGTTATTATGAATACTGATGATTACAATAGTAGAATGTTTGACATACTATATAGTGAAGTGTACACTGAGACCTCACGAAATGAATTAAACATAGCATATCGTAACATTGACTTAGAATTGGAGCAACTTTTACTGAATGGACAAATCACACTAGACACACACAACTACATTTTAACCAAACATCCCAGGATTCCCACCATATTTGGAATACCAAAAATTCACAAATCAATACACAGTCCACCTTTAAGACCCATTGTAGATGCCAAAGCCTCCAAAACATTTAGTATAGCAAAATACATTGACAGTATGACTAAGGGGTCCTTGATAATCGGACTACTATAATTAAGGACTCATGGGACTTCCTTGGTAAAGTCAATCAGAATATGTATGACAGTAACCTCATCCTGGTGACTATTGACGTCTGTGACCTGTTTTCAGTTATACCACATGATATAGGTCTGGACTGTTTCTATGAGTTTCTATGCAGTAATTCGTCATTGAATCATGACACCATCTTGACCATCCGTACTTGTATGGAGATGGTTTTGGAAAATAATTTCATTACATTTGAAGGACATTTATTTAAACAAAGGCTTGAGTTGCCATGGGTGCATGTTGTGCACCAATCTTCGCCAACATTGTCTTAGCACATTGGGAAGATCAATACATTTTTAACTCCGAATTCAGGACTTCATGGGTATTGTATGGGTGATACCTTGATGATATTGTCCTGTTTTGGAATCAGTCAGAACAAAATTTGAATAGGTTCTTTTCGTACATGAACAGTACCACCAGTTTTTTGAGATTTACTATGGTCAAGGATCTAGATTATATTCATTATTTGGACATCACCATAAAGAAAGATTATGTGAACAACTGTTTTATTTCCCAACTATATAGGAAACCAACCTACTCTAGCACATTATTACATTTTACTAGTGCACATCCTTTGCACCAGAAGAAGGCCCTGGTCAAGGGCTAGGATGGTGTCTGACTTTCATGACTTTACCAAGGAATGTGACAATTTGTCCAATATGTTTCAGAGAAGAGGTTACCCAGAGCCCTTTCTATTAAACATCATTCAGGAAGTTATAAATAAGAGGACCAATGGACACTTTAGAGCCCTATTGGGCAATAGGGATGACCACAACAATGTGAGGCACAATAATACTATTTTTACACATGCACTGACACTCACATATTCTGCAGATTTTGAAGAAATCAAATGCATAATATATAAACATTGGAAGGTTTTTGATAATGATATTGGGGTCTTGGACAAGATAGGTAATAGACCCACTATAGTTTATAAAAAGAGTACATCAATAAAAGGACTACTTGAAAAAGACAAACCTAATCTCACTAGAGGTGGCACATATAAATGTGGTAGATGTCCCCAGTGCCCTTTCATGATGGATACGGACAAATTTAAACTTAAGAATTTTGGATCCATCACTAATAAAAAGAAAATGTTTTGCTATACTAAGGGGGTTGTTTATATTGCAGTATGTAAAAACTGCCAAGATTATTATGTGGGGAAAACAAAAAATGCTTTTAGACTTAGAGTCTACCAACATTTATATGATATCAAGCAGAAAAATGTGAAGAATGCTTTATTTAGGCATATTAATGACCAAAGTAATCACAGTTTGATATCAAGCAGGAAAATATGAAGAATGTTTTATTTAGGCATATTAATGACCAAAGTAATCACAGTTTTAGTTTATTTATTCTTGAACAAGTTGATTTGGGACAAAGGGGCGGACCTGTTGAGGAATATTTGGAGTACATTGAGTTAAAGTGGCAGATCAGACTGAATGCATACTCCCCTCCAGGTCTTAATGATAGAATTTCTATAGCACCACTTTTGAAACTTAAACAGTTATTTATATTATGATTTAGTTATATTGTCATTGGTATTTTTTGCCTTATAACATTCTTTATATGTGACACTATTGATTCAACATTTGGTTAGCTGACTTTTTGTGTACTTGCAAATAGGGGGAGTATTCACTACTACCTTACACTTCCTGTGATGTTTCTTAATTGAAAGGAAATGATGTGGGGCAATATTTTACTAATTGACTATGTGTGTATTTAAGAAGTTATCAGCCAGCAATTCACTGTTCTGAAGAAGTCTGAGTATTGACGAAAGCGCTTAACTTGTTGTTTTATTATTTTTAAACTGTGACTTTATGTGTATTTGTACTTCATTTTGATCATTGGATTGAGTAAAAAATTTTTTCATTACTCGGGCTCCGTCTCGTTGGATACCACCCTGCATCTGCAGTTCATTCTAGTTTTTATTCTGCTTACTGAGTTTGTTAGTGCGATGTGTGTTTCAGTGGGGTAGTAGCCAGTTGGTTACTTACCAATTAAAAAATTTCGATGCTCGCTGAAGTTAGTTTCGTTGGTTTGGAGTCAATGAATAAGCCGTTGATGAAAGAAGATTTCGATGATCTAATATAGACCTGTAGGCGTAATGGGTCTCATAAAAAATAATTTATAGCCTTCTTTAGATATGCTTACCGATATATGTAACTCCATGTGAAAAGCAGAAGGAGTCTATTCTGGGCACATTTTGGGTGCTGCAAAGAGCCCTTTTCATTAACATCAAAGATTGAAGCAATACTAATTTCACAAACTTTAATCATACTTTTAAAACCCAAAAGACTTGGAGAAATTAAAATAGAAATAGCCACATGTGTTTGAGTTTATATAGCTTTCGGGAAAAACTGAATTTTTTGTGAACTTCATAAAGAAAGTCAGTATTTCTGCACAAATGCCGTAGTGGCATCTAGTGCTGATTACCCATAGGTGTGTTAGATTTCTTACTGTGATGAAGAATTGTTACATGATCTGGTTTGGTTGTCTAACTTCCTTGAGCCCCTATTAAAATAACTTCCTTGAGCCCCTATTAAAATACTGAGATAATGCTACCAGCCACTTTCCTATAGGGATTAGCTAAGATTGTAGCATAAAGTTTAACATCTAAGTCAGTTAAAGCGATTGGGTGGTGATTTTTAATCAAAAAAGTTCCTTGGGCTTGTGAATAGAGTTAATTCTAAATTAATTGATATTTTTGTTGAAATCACATTAGTTTTCATATATATTAAATAGCTTTTGGATAAAAGGAATCAACTGCAGTTTATATTTTCTGTAAAAAGTCGCATTAGCCATATCTCAGCTACGGGCCTTGCATGGCTTTAAAGAAATAGTGGTTTCATAGAAAGAGAAGTCAGCCTTCAGTACATGGAGTATTTCATTTGGAATTTTATTGGGATTAAAATTGGCTAGGAAGTTACTAGTATTGGATAGGAGTGTTTGCTTATTCATAAATGGTTTTATAAGTGTTAAAACATCTTATTCATTGTGGTTTGCTAAGAAGGTAACCATTTTCTTTAAAAGAAATTATATTATTGGAACTATGATGCTGTGTTAGTAAGAGAGAGTATTTGCCCATTCAGAATATTTAGCAGTAGTTTTGTTCTAAAAATGATCAGTTTATAGCTTGCAAAGTTTCATTTTCCTTGAGCTAAAGCTAAATCTGAATATTTAGAATAATCATTTTCTCTGTAAATCTTTGTGTTTATCCATTTTAATTATCAGTTGCTATACTGTCTTTATTTTATTCATTTTGCATTTCTCCAGATAAAAAGCTTTACTCTACGAACCCTCTTATTGTTAAATTAAATGCTAACCATCTAGAATCAGTTATTACATTATTATTCAAATATTGTCTTGCATTTTATAGTGAGCATCATTTTATTTTAGCAGCCAGAACTGAATTTCTAGTTAAAGTAGGGACTTTTAGTTGTTTGGAGTTTAATCATATGCATTACAAGACTTTGAAAACAAGAAACAATCAGTTCTTTACCACTTTTACTCATTTAAACCGTGGCAATTGGATGAGAGTGTGAGCTTCCCTTGCACTCAGTACGAGATTGGCGAAATAACCCGGTTTATCAAAGAACGCTGTGCAGCGATACGTAATAAAGAGACAAATAATGCTTTAGGTAAACACAGTCAAGTATGCACAAGGTTCCAGAAATTCATTTTCCTAGTTTTAGAACAGGTAGATTTATTGTATGCGGATGTGGATACTTTACTGGAGTTTTGTGAGTTAAAGTGGCAGTTAGTTATTCCTCAGTGCAGAGGCTTTCCCAGGACTAAATGAAGCTCTGAATATTAAGTGTGCTTGAAGTAACCCCCTCACCATTACATGTTTTTTCAAAGACTTTACATGTTCACTAAAACAATTAACTGGTTTTCTGTAACATTTTATTACCTTTTGACTTACCTTAACTCAAAGGCTGAGTTTTTTCATTTACAGCTGATTTAATTTTTTTTTCTCATTTTATTGACTGCTTGCTTTGCACTAAAAAGGATATTTATTTAAAGTACTGCCTGGCAGTTGCATACTCATTTCTAAAAATGTTTTTCTGAAGTTCTTGTCACCATTAAAGAACAAAAGCGCTCCACACCGGCTCTATTTTTGTTGTTTTCCTTCTTGCATGGTTTTAGAAGTTTTTTCGGTACTTAGGTATTATCGCAACCACATTTGTTCCGTTGTGTAACTCATTATGTTCACGAGACAGGGCTGTTTGTGTAAGGGTAACGGGCTATGTAAACTCCGAATTACCTTTGTTTTGGTTTTCTTGTGCAAGTGAATCACGAAGAAGAAAGGAAAGTGGCCCTCTTGCAAACGAGTGTGAGAGGGATACCGTTAGTCATAGATCGCTTTTTTTTTTTTTTTTTTTTTTACAAAGAATGACAGCATCCAACCATGTGCTGTACTAAACTGACCAGTACAGCAGGGGAACTGCAATCCTCCTTCATGTTGGAAGGAGGATCTTGAAAATGAAGCTCCTTGTAATCCTATCTGTGATACTTACTATTGCAAAAGTTGGTGTTGTACTTTCCAAACACTTACTATGCTGTTCCTTGAACAGAGGATGCTGTTCCTTGAACAGAGGAGTACCTTTTCCGGTGTTGTTATAGGCGGTCCCCGCTCCGCAGTGTCATTTTACTTTCACAACTGAAAACCATATTCCTGCAGGGAAATGAGTGCCTGAAACACTTGCAAATGCTAATGATAATCCTTAGAAATGGGCCAAAACGTTTACATTACTTTCAGAAATGGCATACATTGCAACATACAAACATACATACAAACCAGTACATAAATGTATTCTATTATTTAATTCCAATACATAAAAAATAATTTAATAAAATCGAAACAAAAAAAAATGTTATTATGTATTAGACATATGTTTTAAATATAACCATATAAATAACTAAACGTTAAAATTTTCTAAAACCAATTTTTATATTATTAAAAAAATTTAAAAAAAAAACTACCATAAAACAAACCAATCCTAAAAACTCTATATTAACTAATATATAAATTGCTCTAACAACATAAAATATTATTTAATATAAATGTCATTAATATAATTATAAAATAAATATATAACAATACAAATTTAAGTAAAAATAAATCATAAATTAATAATCTGCTATAAACAATCAATAATTATTACTTATAAATTATACAAAAAATTTTACATTTTAATTATTAATAAATGATTCAATTTATATTTAAAATTTCAATTTATAAAAAATTCTCTACTTCACTTCATTGTTACCTTTATACAACTGTTGGAAAGATGAAAGAATTATCCTGCCCTTGCCAAAGAATTCAATTCATAGCTGTAAAGTTAAAACTGTGTCCTTCATGCTTCATGCAATGTTTAGCTAGTTAATTTATGCATTTTGTTGTCATAAGCTGTTTAATACATTTTTTCGCCATTTTTTTGTTCTAATTAGTTTTTCACTAACATATATTACATCACATAATTTTCTACTGCTTTAATATAGTATATCACGAGTTTTTCACTTATTATTAGATTACATGGTGCTAAGTATACTATTTATAATTATTGCTAACAATATATTGAAGACTTAAGTACTTAGAAAATTATTGTTGATGTAATATCTATTCTTTATTATTAGAAGGTATTGCAATTATTGATATTTTTGGACTTAATGTTAAATTTTTTATTACTATTGTCCACTCTTTTAATATTGTTGTATAAAATACTCTAAACTAACTAGAAGTTTAGATTTTTCTCTAAAATCTTCACACAGTTAATTTGCCAATTCTTCAAAGTTTTAATTTAATAATTGAATGAGTCAATAATAATTTCCAATTCTTCAATATTGTATTCAGTATACTTGTATGAGTTATATTAAATGTTCAGATAAAACAAATTGTTCAGTTTTGTTCATTTCTATACACTACTTTATTTTTCTCCTTTCAGTCTTTAATCTTCTAACTTTAACTAGTATTCACAGTCAAACTATCCAACAATCCTAAGTTAAGAAATTTCATTTTCAAATTTTTTTGTTGATAATAACAGCTTTTTCTAGTTTATGCTTAGGTACAATATTTTCACTTTTACTATTCAAGTTTTTCTCGTTTCTCTTGTTTATAAGGATCTAAGCTACACTTCTTCAGGATTAATAATAGTTGCATAATAATTATAACTCAAATGTTTTTTTTTCATGTAATAGAATGTAATTATAAATTAATATATATGTAATTCCTATATATATTCAGTAAATCTATTTCAAATTAAGAAAAAGTTTATCCAAATTTCAAATTTCAGTAGTAGAACCAGTAGTGTAGTGAGTAGGCCATAATTTAAAAAAAAGATTACTACCACAGTGTTGTACCTAGTTTTTAATTTATTTTTTTATTGATGTTAACCAGTAGGTATGTTTTTCATATGTGCCTATTATATAATATTATTTTACTATAGTGATGTTATCCCATCCCATCACTTCCATGACGCAATTATTTATGTTAGTTACTTTTAAATAATCTAGAAATTTTTACTATCTCCTTGCGTTTGTAAATATAAATTACTATATCTAAATCAAAATAGTTAATAACAAAATTAGAGAGACATCGATCTTATTTATATCTATCTCATTTTTCAAGTAACCAGATCGAGAGGAGATCAGAAAACCCAAAATACTGCTAATTTGGGAGTATCGATGTTAACGATACATATATTAATCAATAATATTTTTATAGAATGTAAGACATTATACTTCAGATATTTAGCCATGACCATTTTCGCATACCAGGTGCACAAGGATCAGGCTAGATTCTAAGATCTTTGACTGTTACAAGAGGTGGGTGATACGTAGATCTCCAAAAATTTGAGCACACCAAAAAATAGGTGGATTTAGACATATTGATATCGCACAGTTTAATTACCAACATATAGACATTTTTTTCTTAGTAACACATGTCTCTAAAGTACCTCATATTTCTTTAAACATGGATAACATGTTTAAAAAATATATTTGAAAATTGTGTAGTTTAAGAAAAAATTTGAACATTAAAATGCAAAGTTAATTAAAAATCAGTGAACATGTAAAGTCTTTGAAAAATAATATCTATATGGCACTTTTACTTAAGGACAGCCTCTTATTCACTTTAAATCACAAACTGCCTCACCTCTCTGTTGAGGAAACTAGTATCCACAATTTAAATAAAAAAAAACAGGAAAGTTCTATCATCCGCCGCATATAATAAACTGTTTCTAAGTAATCGCCATGTAATTCTCTTATTTTGTTATTTTTGACTGTGTTTCTTTAAAGCATTATTCTGCTCTTTCTATTTGACGCACATCGCTGTACTCTTGATTTCACAGTAAGGAAGTAAAAACACTATCTCAGCAAAGGAAACTCACATGTTCAAAAGCAAAAAGAAACTTATTGTTTTAAAAGTGGTAAAAAAATAAAAAGTCTATGTTTAACTAGAAATAAAAGTGCATATGATTAAACTAAAAATTCAACCTATAAAAGCTTTAACTAATAATTAATAATTGGCTAATAACTGCTAATAATATATAAATAAATAATAAATAACTAGATTTGAATAATAAATAAGATAATGAAGAGAGATGATTTAGAGAAAATTTTAAAAATAATAGATAAAGAAGTAAATAAAAATAAATTTACAAAATACAAAATAAATAAAAAAAACATAAGATAAGTGATTGCTCTTAATGATTTAAACTTAGCATTTAGCAAAGGAAATTGAAAACTTTGCAAGGTATAAACTGATCATTTTATAAAACAATCACTTCTGCAAAACTTACAACTGGAAATTTCCAATACTCTTACTAACACAATATCATAAATCCAATAATATAATTTCTTTTGAAGAATAACACAACCAAATTAGCAACCAATAATGAATAAAATTTTTTAAGTATTATTACCTTCTTGCAAACACCACACAAACACTTAAGCTAATTTCCAAAACTTCAAAATTTTAAAAATACAAATACTTATCCTAGCCTAGTTACTACCTAATAAAATTCCTGACTAAATACTATTCCAACTGAAATACTATTTCTCATGTTAGATGACTTAGCTTTGATATTTTACAGAAATTATTTATTTTTTTGCATATGGCAATAATAGTATTAACAATAATTTTAATTAAATGATAGTATATTCCTAATAGGTTTATCTAAGTGTATAATCAAAATAGTATATTGTTGTAACACATACTGTCTATATAGTATGGGAAATGAAACTTTAAAACTTCGTTATTGGGATATATGAGCAATACGAAAAAAAAACAACAAAAAAAATAAATAATACCAATATTAACACAAAAATGAAGGGAAAATACCTAGCTAAACATTAAGTGAGCTGAGAACACAATTTAACAAACTATTGAGGTAATGACAAATTGACATACTTTTGAGGAGGGAATGGTGACATGGCTTTCCAGGTAATATTCTTTTCGGCATTTCCAGGTATTAATGAAAGTGAAAAATTGTTGTATATTAAAAAAAAAAATTTTTATTAAAGATTTTAGTTATTTAAGGTATCATTATTAATTATTTAGTTATAAATAGGTTAGAAATAAGTATAAATGTTCCTAGATGTAAATATATGAACATATAACAAATTATTATATTTATATTTTATTACTTATTTTTTATATTTTTTATGTATTTATAATATAAATATTTATAATATAACATTATGAATTAATATTTATTTATAAAAATATATAATAAATATGAGTTAGAGCATATAAGGTTTAGCATATTTTTTTTTTTGGGTATAAGATTTTTTAAGATTTTTTAAGTAGTCAAAGTTTTTTTGAGAGTTATCAGTGATTTTAGTTTATGTTGATTAATAATAACTATAAATTACATCATGTATATAATAATAATTCAATAATATGTTAATAACATGATTGAATGTGTTGACTTATTTAAAATAAGGTTTTTATGTTGTTTGACCATATTTTTGTATATGTCCATGTGTATTGCATGTACCAAGGTTTTTAAATAATGTTTTGTAGAAGAAGCTGCTGAAGCTGTGGTGTTACCAATGTAAAAACGCTTATTACAAATACAAATAAAAGCTTATTTTTATTTATTGATTTCTGGATTGGCATTTTGCGAATAAGAAATTACTTGGTGGATTTGTTTGTTGTCTGCTGGGGAGGCCGCCTGTTTTTGTGTGTGTCAACTTTTGTTGTTTTTTTAGATAGTGATACATTGCAACATGACACGATGCCAAAAGAAGTGTAAATCCTTGATTCTCAATGCAGATTCGTACAATGGAAGAAAACGTCATTTACATATCCCTTACTATCAAGATGCCAACAGGTGATACCAGGGTGGGTACTTCATGTCATTCTGTAAGGTCTGCCATTTCAGAAAGTCATTTAAACTTTTTGGACATTAGTAAGGACTATTATCAGATGGCTGAAGTGTTTCAGGCAGTCGTCTGTCTGTAGTTATGCGCTCTTCGCAACCGCTAAAATGTGGTTGCGATAATACGCAAGTACTGTTTTTTCTATATTAAACAAAGAGTGTATATTACAGAACAAAAGTGTTGTACCTGTTCCTGTATAGAAAATAAGGGGTCATAATAGCTAACAGACCCCTTACTGTGACTCCATTCTTTGGGACATTGTAATTACTACAAGTTGCATTTCACATAAGTTGATTTGTTTTCGTTCAGTAGATCAGCTAGATATTTTTGAGGTATCATCCTTCTATATATAATTTTAGACTTGAGATGTATGAAGAATAGCACATTGGGAATTTTATGAATTGTGAGTACCCTCACCAGTTTTTAATAAAATAGACCAAAGGAATATTATTTGTTACTAGAATGAGTGTATTTCATTAGAATTGCTGTGCCTAATTTAAGCATTTCTACAGTCAATGCATGAGGATGCTGCTCCATCTCGTCCTGATTTTGAGACTATTATGCCACACAGTTCTTATAATGCCATTATATAGATAGATAGATAGATAGATAGATAGACAATAATCTCACATCAGATGGTGCCAAACATGAAAAAATGAGCACATCACTGTCCTAAGTAACACTGTATGCAGTTATAAGTTCTGAATCATAGAAGAACAGTTTCCAGGTATAACCAAACAAGTTTTAGTCTAATTTATGTGGGTAACCCACTAGATGCAGTCTTCATACATACTTCACAAATGTAGGCTCACTGATATCAGCAAGGTGCTTTGATATATCATGCAGAGCAGCTGCCACACATTCTATTATTTGCAGACATGCATTGCTCAGGACTCGGCCTCTGTCAGATAGGGTCAAGGCTGAACTACTGGATACTCCATTAGACAAATAATTCCTTTCGGATCTACAGCTGGACAGGTATTTGAGAATTTGGATAAGAAATGAAAGCAAATAAAAACTGTGAAGGAATTTTTTCTGTGTCTGACACCAAGGTACAGTAGCAATTACCCCTCAAAACCTTGGCCTTTTCCCCTTAGACAAAACAAAGGGAGGCTTCCCCATGGCAAAGGACCCAGACAGTCCAGGAGATGGCAACCGGAACAATTGCACAGAACAAGGAGCTCCAAACAGCCATGCAATACAGAGACAAACTGTGATGTTTTTCCACTCCAGCCACCGATATTCCTACCCACCCGTCTTCCTCCAAATGTTTGTCTGGAAGACTCTTATTCTTCCTAAATCAATGGAAAACCATCACCAGGGACCAATGGGTTCTCAACATCCTAGAAAAAGGGTGCAATATCTATTTCAGACAGATCCTACCTTTCTTAGGCTCTCTTGTTCTTTTGGTGGTTCGGGGAGCTTCTTATCTATCCACAGGTAACTACTTCACCAAAGATCCATTCAATCTATCCCATCAGGTCAGAAAGGAAAAAGGCTTCTACTCAAGGATTTTTCTAGTTCCAAGATGGAAGGTACCTGGAGGGCCGTCTTGGACCTTTCAAACCTAAACAAGTTTCTCAATATCCCAAAATTCAAAATGTTTGCTGCCTTTATGGTCAATCTAGACCTAAAAGACTCTTACCTCCATGTACCCATAGCAGACAGTCACAGCAATGCCTAGGATTTGTAGCAGCAGTCTGTTACTTCCAGTTCTGTGTTTTACCATTTGGGCTGTCCACTGCTTCCAGAGTTTTTCCAAAATGCTTAGATCCTCTGGTAGCATGTTGTAGAATTCTGGGAGTTCATATTTACCCCTACCTAGATGGCTGACTCATCCAGGGCAAAATCCACAGCAGAACATCTAGATGCCTTGCAGATCACTGTAGACTGGTTTCAGAATGTAGAGCTCATCTTAAATCTTCAAAAGGGGATCTTCTTACTGGGAGATGTCATAGATTCAGCTCAACAGAAAGCCTTCCTTCACCAGGACAAGATGTCTTTCCTGACAAATTACTTGACCAGCTAGTTACCAAAACAACACATACCGGAAAGGGGATTTTTGAGGATTCTGAGTTACATGTCATCATGTATTCTCATGATTCTGCTTCTTAACGTTACATATGAGAAAACCTCAGTGGTTTGTAAAAAAATGCTTTGGAACAATATTCTCAATCTGTGG
This sequence comes from Protopterus annectens, assembly GCF_019279795.1. Taxonomy (NCBI): domain Eukaryota; kingdom Metazoa; phylum Chordata; order Ceratodontiformes; family Protopteridae; genus Protopterus; species Protopterus annectens. Next base: position 399,232,709 of record NC_056728.1, read on the forward strand.
ATACCCTATTGCCTCTCCTCCCATGCTTGAAGAAGGAGCTGCTCGGGTGGAAGAACACCATACTTCAGAACCCAGGGGCTAATATCTCTTTACCAGAAGCAGACAAGACTATCACTGCGGAGCTCTGACATAGCTCAGGGGGGGTGTACTTACATTCCTTTAAAGTGCAGGGCATCAGGACACCACAGTAGAGAAAACCAGGAGGAGCTGCTAGCAGTTTACCTGGCCACAAAACCTTTTCAGCAAAATTTAAGCCCAGGAACCTTGAAGATTTAGACAGACAACACCACAGTGATGTGCTACTTAAACAAACAAGAGAGTACCCTGTCCAACTCTTTGTGCAGTTTCACAAGGAAGATTTGGATACTACCTCAAGAACTAAAATTGACTCACATCATCCTGTATACTGGGTCAGAACAATACCCTGGCAGGTTCTCTAAGCAGGGATCTGCTAGACCCCAAAGAACAGATGCTGAAGACAGCAGTGTTCCTGGACCTAACTGTACAGGTTGGGGAGTATTTCCCTCAATAGACCTGTGCTCTTATCACCGGACAGTCAACTGCAAAAGTTCTGCTCCACAACACACCAAACAAGGACTTGAAAAATAGATGCTTTCTGTTTCAGATGGGCAAAACGTGTTCCTGTATGCATTCTCACCCTTGCCTCTGATCCCCAGTGTACTGATAAAAGTCACAGTTGACAGACCAAGTATGATCCTAGTGGCCATCTTCTGGCTAAGACACCCTGCTGCATGAAATAAATCTCCTCAATCAAGCCAAGGGATCTGTATTCCATCCTCGCCTAACCACTCACAGCTTAATAGCTTGGAGGATTGGGTTTTGACACCAGTGAATGTCACCTATCCCTAGGACATGCCCTCCATTCTAAAGAAGGCAAGAAAATCATACCTGGCAAAATGGAAGAGATTTTCTATCTGGTGTCACAGGAAAAACACCAACCCTTCTCAGCCAAACGTCAACTCAGTCTTGTCAGTCTAGGAATACCTTACAAGTCTGTTTAGACAGGGGCTTTCCTGCTCCATGCATCTGCCATCTCTGCTTGCCTGCATTGTTCTCCACATATGAAACTTTTCCTAAAAGGGGTAATTCACCTGAGGCCACGCAGAAGGAATCCTGTTCCTGTCTAGGATCTAAATTATGGGCTAAAGAAACTCCCCCTGCCTCCTTTTGAACCAACTGCCACTGCCTCTCTAAAGATATTCAGTTGGAAGACCAGTTCAGTAAAGCTATACCCAAAAGCAAATAGGGTCTCAGAGTTACGAGCCCTCATGTGTAAAGGACCTTTCATTGTCTTTCTCAGGGGTAAGATAACCCTTAGAACAAACCTTTTTTTTTATGCCTAAAGTGGTATAAGAACTTTTATTTATTTATTAACATTTGTTTACTGGGAAAGTCTGACTGGGACAGAGCCCATTTTCAATGGAGGCCCAGAGAGAAACACTTCAGATGCATGTCTTTGGAATGTGGGAGGAAACCGAGCACCTGGAGGAAACCCATGTGAATGCAGGGAATTCGACATGAAGACTCCACTCAGAAGGCACCCCAACCAAGAATCGGACCGGAGAACCTCTTGCTATGAGGTGACAACGTTAACCGCTGTACCACTGCACCACCCAAAAAAAACAGGCTTTCCACCTGTCAGTCTTCTTCCCAGGTCCACAGAGCAGGGCAGAGCAAGTCTTTCATTCTCTTAATGTCCACAGGCAAATCCAGTACTATCTAGACAGGACAAGAAGTGCTTATAGAGCAGAGCAATTACTGATGTCTTTCACAGAGGGTGAATAAGGTAGACCTGTCTCCAAACAAATTGTTTCCAAGTGGATAGCCAACTGCATTAGGTTCTGTTACTCCCACCATGGAAAAACTCTACTTGGTCATACTAAAGCCCACTCCACCAGGCACAGGCAACTACCACTGCTTTCCTCAAAGGAGTCCCTACATATGTCATTCTAGAAGCAGCCACATAGAACTCAGTTCATACCTTTGCAAAACACTATAATCTAGGCAAGGTGTCTAGGGCTAGAGAGGGTTTTGCTACTGCCATCCTGCAAAGCCTTATTTCCTAGGATCATACAGATAATCTACCACCCAGCTGTTGTTTTTGGGAGTCCGCTGAAGAATCAGTACTACAACACTGACTACAAAGAACATAGTATGTTAGTGTCCCACTTGCCATAATTGTAGATGTTTGATTAGATCGGTGTTGCAGTGCATACTTCCACCCTCCAACCTGTCTGTCTGCTGACCACTTTTCTCCCCCCTTTCTAGGTGCAATGAGTAGACGAGTTCACTACATATAGTCCTGTTATTTGCATCACCCACTGTCTGCCTGCTGTGATCCTCTTCCTCCTCCTCACTCAGATTCCGACAAATGGGGAGGTCATGCTGTCTTCAGGCATCAGACTGCTTGTTCACTACTTAGAAAAACTTGAAGATGGTGATGACAGATGCCCTTATTATTCCCTGATGTTCAGATATGGCATTTCGATGCCCATCGGCTAGGGATGATGCAAAGACTCTCGAAACTGGGCTGGTCACAGGCTTTTGCATGGAAGGAAGACCCAAGAATCAGCACTGCAACATTGATCTTCTTGAACATCTACAGTTATTTTAAGCGGGACACAAATCTACTTTCTTCCCTCCAGTTGTACTTTTTCCTCACTTCAATTGCCAACTCCAGTGAGTAATGTGAAATGCCCTGGGAAGAGAGGGCACCCTTGCGTGGTATCTTTCAATACTTTTATTGCCTTAGAAACTCCTCCCTTTACTATTATTTTTGTTTCTGGCTCAGTTGGCTCTTTGTAAATTAGCTTTATCATTTCTATAAAGTTTTCTCCTATTTGTCTTTCTTCAGATTGTATTGAAGGCCTTACCTTTTGTAGGTCAGAAAAGACCATCACTGCTTGTGTTCCCTCCTTTTGCTCTTCTCTGCCCATAAACTTTGTTAGTGTTTACCAGTTCATTTTTCCCTTCATTCTTTCATCAAGCCATTATATCCCTTCTGTATTATCCTTGGCAGAATCTCTTCCAGTCTCCTTGCTTGCACTTTTGCCATCACCTTGATGCCTGTGTATACTAAGGGAATTGGTCTAATCACCTACATGTGCATCACTGTATCACTGTTACAGCAGCCAAATCTGTGAGTCCTACCCACTGCTAATGGATAGCTTTTCAAATCTAGGGGCACTCTTCATACACACTGCCAGGATCTTGAGAGAGACTCTATATAAAAAGACAGAGAGTGAAACTTTCAGAGCCTTCTTGCTGCTGAAGTACCTTCCTTCTGTGCCTCCTGTGGTCGGTGGTCGGCTAGTGATCTTCAGTGGTGGGCAGATAAGTCCCCTATTGGGGAAAACCTTCTGCTAAGAGAAAAACTTGTGTTTTTCTGTCATAAGTTTTACTTTGTGCTAGGAAATGGATATGTTGTGGACTGTCACTACTTATAGAGGAAATTCATTATGAATGCTTGTGTGAACAAGGTTTGTAAGTTATCTCTTTTATCCTACAAGTTTGTGTAGGTTTCATGTGTCAGGGTCTGAATGTTGTGCTTTTGTGGGACAGTAAGTAAGGTTCTTATCTCAGAACTCCAGTTGACTGTTTAAAGCTTTACTGACTCTTTCAGGCTATGCTTCTTATCTTTAGTGCTAGTGTTTCGTTCTAAGCTTAAGCTCTGCAACAGTTACTGGTCACTGCAGTTCGTCCTTCCCCTGTCAAGAAAAAGAAAGTTGTCAGGGAATATGTCGGTGTGGGGATGGCTCATGTTGTGCCTCAGCTCCTATTAGATGACTCTTCTGTGGCTGAAATTGGTTTCTCAGACCACGTATCTTTTTCTCCCCAAGTCCCTTTGATGTAGCATCTACAGCCAATAAGGACTGGAGGAAAGAGACATCCTCTGCAGCTGTAGAAAAGTCCTCAGTAGAACAAAGGAGAACCACTGTTGGCCTAGGGGGAAGTTTTTGATGATCCTTCACAAAGCTGGGAAAGGGATCTTGAGCCCCAGATTAGTATGCTTGCTGTGTAAGTACTAGAGTTCCCCAGGAAAAGAGAACAAAAAGAGAAATATTTGGCTCCTTCTGTTTCATTTTCTATGGACAGGGAAAGTTTGCTGGGATTTGCTAGAAAACTCTCTTCATATTTTCTCTCCCTACTACCTGTTTGGGGTGATAGGGAAAAGTTAATTCAATTTCTGATAATGATTTTCAGTCAGAAGAACAGGGATTGGAGTGGGGATGTTGTAATTCAGGACTTTCTTCTCAATCTGAACATTCTGATTCTGAGGAATATGCTTCTTTGGATTTCTTTCCAGAAGATTTACCTTTTTCTGAAACTTTATGTAAAATAAAACGTTTTTTTTTTTTCTGTGGGAACAGAATGAAGTTCCTATATCCTAGCAAATGTCTTATGGTTTGTTACAGTTGGATGTTCCCAAGTCTACAGATGCAGCTGTTTCTTTCTGCTTTAGTGAATGTTTTTCCTCACAGCTTGTAGTTTACCTGACTGTCAACATATTACTGTTGGGAAGCCCGAGAGATTGTACAGGGCATCTGACTCATAAATTCCTGTTTTCTAACCTGAAGCAGACCTTGCAGTGATTTTGCTATTTAAAGCTGCTTCTGCTTATCTCATTTCCTCTGACAAGGATGGGAAAGCTTTTTGAAAAATTTGGGTTAACTGTTAACCTTCCCTCTTCTGAGGTGAAAAATTTTTTGAATGCTTCTGTAGCATCTATTTCTCATTTAATTAAACATACTTTAAAGTGCCCCATTGCTGCTGGTGGTACTGTCTCCAGAGCTGCTGCTTCTGGGCCAGTTGTGTGAACATTTGGTTGGCTTTATTCTCAAAATCCTCCTGAAATATTGAAACTGAAATTTTGAATTCTTCCCTGGGTAAGGATGTTCTGTTTTACCCTTCTGCAGCTGAGGTACTTAAGAGGTCTGATGAAAGGAGAAAAAAGGAGTGGCTTGAATTTTTCAATTCTCCTTTTTAAAGACAAAGGAAAATGTTCCTTCCCCCCGCTCAGCCTTTTTTTTTTTTTTCAAAAAGTAATTCAAGCAACAGTGCTCCTCCAAACAGGATTTTACAATGCAATGACAATGAGGCTCCAAAAAGAAAGGTAAAGCCTGTCAAAAGTCAGAATGACTGTTAGCCTCTTCAGCGTCCCCCCCAACCTGACAGTATCTCCCTCTCTCTTCACCTTCTTTTATGACACCATATTGTTTCATACAAATGGCTACTAACAGTAATTCTGCAGGGATACACTTAGCTATAGGAGTTCTCCCCTATTTTCTAGTGGATT